>NW_026284714.1:0-3909 GCF_023373465.1 Oncorhynchus keta | reverse complement strand
TAATGTTATCAGGTATATGCTGAATATCTTCCCTAGGACCCACATAATGTTATCTGGTATATGCTGAATATCTTCCCTACATTTACATTTACATTTAAGTCATTTAGCAGACGCTCTTATCCAGAGCGACTTACAAATTAGTGCATACACCTTATGACATCCAGTGGAACAGCCACTTGCATCTAAATCTTTTTTGTGGGGGAAGGGGTGAGAAGGATTACTTGCCCTGCACTTACCCTATCCTAGGTATTCCATGAAGAGGTGGGGTTTCAGGTGTCTCCGGAAGGTGGTGATTGACTCCGCTGTCCTGGCGTCGTGAGGGAGTTTGTTCCACCATTGGGGGCCAGAGCAGCGAACAGTTTTGACTGGGCTGAGCGGGAACTGTACTTCCTCAGTGGTAGGGAGGCGAGCAGGCCAGAGGTGGATGAACGCAGTGCCCTTGTTTGGGTGTAGGGCCCGATCAGAGCCTGGAGGTACTGAGTGCCGTCCCTCACAGCTCCGTAGGCAAGCACCATGGTCTTGTAGCGGATGCGAGCTTCAACTGGAAGCCAGTGGAGAGAGCGGAGGAGCGGGGTGACGTGAGAGAACTTGGGAAGGTTGAACACCAGACGGGCTGCGCGTTCTGGATGAGTTGTAGGGGTTTAATGGCACAGGCAGGGAGCCCAGCCAACAGCGAGTTGCAGTAATCAAGACGAGGAGATGACAAGTGCCTGGATTAGGACCTGCGCCGCTTCCTGTGTGAGGCAGGGTCGTACTCTGCGGATGTTGTAGAGCATGAACCTACAGGAACGGGACACCGCCTTGATGTTAGTTGAGAACGTCAGGGTGTTGTCCAGGATCACGCCAAGGTTCTTAGCGCTCTGGGAGGAGGACACAATGGAGTTGTCAACCGTGATGGCGAGATCATGGAACGGGCAGTCCTTCCCCGGGAGGAAGAGGAGCTCCGTCTTGCTGAGGTTCATTGAGGTGATCCGTCATCCACACTGATATGTCTAGACATGCAGAGATGCGATCGCCACCTGGTCACTCAGAAGGGGGGAAAGGAGAAGATTAATTGTGTGTCGTCTGCATAGCAATGATAGAGAGACCATGAGGTTATGACAGAGCCAAGTGACTTGGTGTATAGCGAGAATAAGAGAGGGCCTAGAACAGAGCCCTGGGGGACACCCAGTGGTGAGAGCGCGTGGTGAGGAGACAGATTCTCGCCACGCCACCTGGTAGGAGCGACCTGTCAGGTAGGACGCAACTAGCGTGGGCCGCGCCGGAGATGCCCAACTCGGAGAGGGTGGAGAGGGGAGGATCTGATGGTTCACAGTATCGAAGGCAGCCGATAGGTCTAGAAGGATGAGAGCAGAGGAGAGAGTTAGCTTTAGCAGTGCGGAGCGCCTCCGTGATACAGAGAAGAGAGTCTCAGTTGAATGACTAGTCTTGAAACCTGACTGATTTGGATCAAGAAGGTCATTCTGAGAGAGATAGCGGTAGAGCTGGCCAAGGACGGTGCACGCTCAAGAGTTTTGGAGAGAAAAGAGAGAAGGGATACTGGTCTGTAGTTGTTGACATCGGAGGGATCGAGGTAGGTTTTTCAGAAGGGTGCAACTCGCGCTCTCTTGAAGACGGGAGGGACGTAGCCAGGTCAGGGATGAGTTGATGAGCGAGGTGAGGTAAGGAGAAGGTCTCCGGAAATGGTCTGGAGAAGAGAGGAGGGGATAGGTCAAGCGGGCAGGTTGTTGGGCGGGGCCGTCACAAGACGCGAGATTTCATCTGGAGAGAGAGGGGAGAAAGAGGTCAGAGCATAGGGTAGGGGCAGTGTGAGCAGAACTAGCCGGTGTCGCTTGACTTAGCAAAACGAGGATCGGATGTCATCGACCTTCTTTCAAAATGGTTGACGAAGTCATCTGCAGAGAGAGGGAGGAGGGGAGGGGGGATTCAGGAGGGAGGAGAAGGTGGCAAAGAGCTTCCTAGGGTTAGAGGCAGATGCTTGGAATTTAGAATGGTAGAAAGTGGCTTTAGCAGCAGAGACAGAGGAGGAAAATGTAGAGAGGAGGGAGGAAAGGATGCCAGGTCCGCAGGAGGCGAGTTTTCCTCCATTTCCGCCTCGCTGCCCGGAGTCTCTGTTCTGTGAGCTCGCAATGAGTCGTCGAGCCACGGAGCGGGAGGAGGACCGAGCCGGCCTGGAGGATAGGGGACATAGAGAGTCAAAGGATGCAGAAAGGAGGAGAGGAGGGTTGAGGAGGCAGAATCAGGAGATAGGTTGAGAAAGTTTGAGCAGAGGGAAGAGATGATAGGATGGAAGAGGAGAGAGAGTAGCGGGGGAGAGAGAGCGAAGGTTGGGACGGCGCGATACCATCCGAGTAGGGGCAGTGTGGGAAGTGTTGGATGAGAGCGAGAGGAAAAGGATACAAGGTAGTGGTCGGAGACTTGGAGGGAGTTGCAATGAGGTTAGTGGAAGAACAGCATCTAGTAAAGATGAGGTCAAAGCGTATTGCCTGCCTTGTGAGTAGGGGGAAGGTGAGAGGGTGAGGTCAAAAGAGGAGAGGAGTGGAAAGAAGGAGGCAGAGAGGAATGAGTCAAAGGTAGACGTGGGGAGGTTAAAGTCGCCCAGAACTGTGAGAGGTGAGCCGTCCTCAGGAAAGGAGCTTATCAAGGCATCAAGCTCATTGATGAACTCTCCGAGGAACCTGGAGGGCGATAAATGATAAGGATGTTAAGCTTGAAAGGGCTGGTAACTGTGACAGCATGGAATTCAAAGGAGGCGATAGACAGATGGGTAAGGGAGAAAGAGAGAAAGACCACTTGGGAGAGATGAGATCCCCGGTGCCACCACCCTCGCTGACCAGAAGCTCTCGGTGTGCGAACACGTGGGCGGACGAGGAGAGAGCAGTAGGAGTAGCAGTGTTATCTGTGGTGATCCATGTTTCCGTCAGTGCCAAGAAGTCAAGGGACTGGAGGGCATAGGCTGAGATGAACTCTGCCTTGTTGGCCGCAGATCGGCAGTTCCAGAGGCTACCGGAGACCTGGAACTCCACGGTCGTACGCGCTGGGACACCAGATTAGGGTGGTCGCTGCCACGCGGTGTGACAGCGTTTGTATGGGTCTGTGCAGAGAGGAGAGAACAGGGATAGACAGACACATAGTTGACAGGCTACAGAAAAGGCTACGCTAATGCAAGGAGATTGGAATGACAAGTGGACTACACGTCTCGAATGTTCAGAAAGTTAAGCTTACGTAGCAAGAATCTGGCTGACTAAAATGATTCAATGATACAGTACTGCTAAAGTAGGCTAGCTGGCAGTAGCTGCGTTGTTGACACTACACTAATCAAGTCGTTCCGTTGAGTGTAATAGTTTCTACAGTGCTACTATTCGAGGCTAGCTGGCTAGCTAGCAGTACGTTACGTTGCGTTAAAGAACGACAATAGCTGGCTAGCTAACCTAGGAAATCGCTCTAGACTACAATACCATCTTTGAAACAAAGACGGCTATGTAGCTAGCTATGTAGCTAGCTACGATCAAACAAATCAAAACCGTTGTACTGTAATGAAATGAAATGAAAATGTGACACTACCTGACCGGTGATTGAATTCAAATCAGTAGACGTGTGGCGTTGGCTAGCTGTTAGCTGTTAGCTGTTGGCTAGCTAGCAGAGTCTCCTACGTTAAGGACGACAAAATAGCTGGCTACGAACCTCAGTGAATTAAGATAATCACTCCAAGGCTACACACACTAAACTACACAATTATCTTGGAAACAAAGACAGCTATGTAGCTAGCCAACACTAGACTAATCAAGTCGTTCTCAGTTGAGTGAATAGCACTACAGTGATGCTAATCTGTGTGCGTTAGCTAGCGCTTGCTAGCTGGGCGTAATAGCAGTGAAGGCTACGTTAGGGCGACGAAATACGATAATTATG
>NW_026284713.1:0-1687 GCF_023373465.1 Oncorhynchus keta | reverse complement strand
CCTGAGTATTTAGGCTAGCTGTCACCCTGAGTATTTAGGCTAGCTGTCACCCTGAGTATTTAGGCTAGCTGTCACCCTGAGTATTTAGGCTAGCTGTCACCCTGAGTATTTGGGCTAGCTGTCACCCTGAGTATTTAGGCTAGCTGTCACCCTGAGTATTTAGGCTAGCTGTCTCCCTGAGTATTTAGGCTAGCTGTCACCCTGAGTATTTAGGCTAGCTGTTCACCCTGAGTATTTAGGCTAGCTGTCACCCTGAGTATTTAGGCTAGCTGTCACCCTGAGTATTTGGGCTAGCTGTCACCCTGAGTATTTAGGCTAGCTGTCTCCCTGAGTATTTGGGCTAGCTGTCACCCTGAGTATTTAGGCTAGCTGTCTCCTGAGTATTTGGGCTAGCTGTCACCCATAGTATTTAGGCTACCTCTCACCCTGAGGTATTTAGGCTAGCTGTCTCCTGAGTATTTAGGCTAGCTGTCACCCATAGTATTTAGGCTACCTCTCACCCTGAGTATTTAGGCTAGCTGTCTCCTCTGAGTATTTAGGCTAGCTGTCTCCCGATATTTAAGAAGGTGTCACCCTGAGTATTTAGGCTAGCTGTCTCACTGAGTATTTAGGCTAGCTGTCTCCTAGTATTTAGGTTAGCTGTCACCCTGGTTATTTAGGCTGGCTGTTACCCTGAGTATTTGTGCTAGCTATCACCCTGAGTATTTAGGCTAGCTGTCACCCAGAGTATTTGGGCTAGCTGTTAGCCTGGTATTTGGGCTAGCTGTCTCCTGAGTGTTTAGGCTAGCTGTCTCCCAGTATTTAAGATAGGTGTCACCCTGGAGTATTTAGGCTAGCTGTCTCACTGAGTATTTAGGCGAGGTTGTCTCCTGGTGTTTAGGTTAGCTGTCACCCTGAATATTTAGGCTAGCTGTCACATAGAGTATTTAGGTTAGCTGTCACCCTGAGTATTTAGGCTAACTGTCACCTGAGTATTTAGGCTGGCTGTCACCCTGGTAGTTGGACTAGCTGTCTCCCTGGACTAGCTGTCACCCTGAGTTTAGGCTAGCTGTCACCTGAGTATTTAGGCTAGCTGTCACCTTGAGGATTTGGCTAGCTGTCTCCCTGAGTATTAGGCTCAGCATCTCACCCTGAGTATTTGGGTTAGCTCTCACCCTGAGTATTTTGAGGCTAGCTGTCCTCATAGTATTTAGGCTACCTCTCACCTTGAGTATTTAGGCTAGCTGTCTCCTGAGTATTTGGGTTAGCTGTCACCCTGGTATTTAGGCTAGCTGTCTCCTGGAGTTATTTAGCCCTAGCTCTCACCCTGATCATTTAGGCTAGCTGTCTCCTGAGTGTTGGGCTAGCTGTCAGCCATAGTATTTGGGCTAGCTGTCACCCTGAGTATTTAGGCTGGCGTATTTACCCTAATTATTTGTTTTAGCTGTCACCCTCTGTATTGCTAGCTGTCACCCTGAGTATTTAGGCTAGCTGTCATCCAGAGTATTTGGGTTAGCTGTTACCTAGTGTTAGGCTATCACCCTGAGTATTTAGGCTGGCTGTCTCCTGAGTATTTAGGCTAGCTGTCACCCTGAGTATTTGGGCTAGCTGTCACCCTGAGTATTTAGGCTAGCTGTCACCCTGAGTATTTAGGCTAGCTGTCTCCCTGTGTATTTGGGCTAGATGTCACCCTGAGTATTTAGGCTAG
>NW_026284712.1:0-6180 GCF_023373465.1 Oncorhynchus keta | reverse complement strand
TCACGATGGCAACACCCACCCGTAGCACGCGCTCCAGCAGGTGTATCTCACTCACGGTTCCGGGTTGAGCGAGCGGTCGCATTCGCACTTCGCCCTGCAGGTTGTATAACTTTTCATTACATTTCATTATAGTACAACGGGGTTGATTTGTCTAATCTTAGCAATTCTTCTTAGCTAGCTACATAGCCGTTCCTGTATCAGAGATAATTGCATAATTATCGATTGCCGCCTCTAACGTAGCCTTCACTGCTATTCGCCCAGGAGCTAGCAAACGCTAGCTAACGCACACAGATTAGCATCACTGTAGTGCTATTCACTCAACTGAACGACTTGATTAGTCTAGTGTTAGCTAGCTACATAGCTGTCTTTGTTTCCAAGATAATTGTGTAGTTTAGTGTGTGTAGCCTTGGAGTGATTATCTTAATTCACTGAGGTTCGCTAGCCAGCTATTTGTCGTCCTTAACGTAGGAGACTCTGCTAGCTAGCCAACAGCTAACAGCTAACAGCTAGCCAACAACAACGCCTACTGATTCGATTCCACCGGTCAGGTTAGTATCACATTTTCATTTCATTTCATTACAGTACAACGGTTTGATTTGTTTGATCGTAGCTAGCTACATAGCTACATAGCCGTCTTTGTTTCAAAGATAATTGTGTAGTCTAGAGCGATTTCCTAGGTTAGCTAGCCAGCTATTGTCGTTTTTTAACGCAACGTAACGTAAACAACACTGCTAGCTAGCCAGCTAGCCCCGAATAGTAGCACTGTAGAAACTATTACACTCAACGGAACGACTTGATTAGTGTAGTGTCAACAACGCAGCCACTGCCAGCTAGCCTACTTTAGCAGTACTGTATCATTTTAATCATTTTAGTCAATAAGACTCTTGCTACGTAGTTTAACTTTCTGAACATTCGAGACGTGTAGTCCACTTGTCATTCCAATCTCCTTGCATTAGCGTAGCCTTTCTGTAGCCTGTCAACTATGTGTCTGTCTATCCCTGTTCTCTCCTCTCTCTGCACAGACCATACAAACGCTCCACACCGCGTGGCCGCGACTCACCCTAATCTGGTGGTCCCAGCGTACGACCCACGTGGAGTTCCAGGTCTCCGGTAGCCTCTGGAACTGCCGATCTGCGCCAACAAGGCAGAGTTCATCTCAGCCTATGCCTCCTCCAGTCCCTTGACTTCTTGGCACTGACGGAAACATGGATCACCACAGATAACACTGCTACTCCTACTGCTCTCTCCTCGTCCGCCCACGTGTTCTCGCACACCCCGAGAGCTTCTGGTCAGCGGGGTGGTGGCACCGGGATCCTCATCTCTCCCAAGTGGTCTTTCTCTTTTCTCCCTTACCCATCTGTCTATCGCCTCCTTTGAATTCCATGCTGTCACAGTTACCAGCCCTTTCAAGCTTAACATCCTTATCATTTATCGCCCTCCAGGTTCCTCGGAGAGTTCATCAATGAGCTTGATGCCTTGATAAGCTCCTTTTCCTGAGGACGGCTCACCTCTCACAGTTCTGGGCGACTTTAACCTCCCCACGTCTACCTTGACTCATTCCTCTCTGCCTCCTTCTTTCCACTCCTCTCCTCTTTGACCTCACCCTCTCACCTTCCCCTACTCACAAGGCAGGCAATACGCTTGACCTCATCTTTACTAGATGCTGTTCTTCCACTAACCTCATTGCAACTCCTCCAAGTCTCCGACCACTACCTTGTATCCTTTTTCCTCTCGCTCTCATCCAACACTTCCCACACTGCCCCTACTGATGGTATCGCGCCGTCCCAACCTTCGCTTCTCTCCCCCGCTACTCTCCCTTCTTCCATCCTATCATCTCTTCCTCTGCTCAAACTTTCTCCAACCTATCTCCTGATTCTGCCTCCTCAACCCTCCTCTCTCCTCCCCTTACTGCATCCTTGACTCTCTATGTCCCCTATCCTCCAGGCCGGCTCGTCCTCCCTCCCGCTCCGTGGCTCGACGACTCATTGCGAGCTCACAGAACAGGGGCTCCGGGCAGCCGAGCGGAAATGGAGGAAAACTCGCCTCCCTGCGGACCTGGCATCCTTTCACTCCCTCCTCTCTACATTTTCCTCCTCTGTCTCTGCTGCTAAAGCCACTTTCTACCATTCTAAATTCCAAGCATCTGCCTCTAACCCTAGGAAGCTCTTTGCCACCTTCTCCTCCCTCCTGAATCCTCCTCTCCTCCCTCCTCCCTGCAGATGACTTCGTCAACCATTTTGAAAAGAAGGTCGATGACATCCGATCCTCGTTTGCTAAGTCAAACGACACCGCTGGTTCTGCTCACACTGCCCTACCCTATGCTCTGACCTCTTTCTCCCCTCTCTCTCCAGATGAAATCTCGCGTCTTGTGACGGCCGGCCGCCCAACAACCTGCCCGCTTGACCCTATCCTCCTCTCTTTCTCCAGACCATTTCCGGAGACCTTCTCCCTTACCTCACCTCGCTCATCAACTCATCCCTGACCGCTGGCTACGCCCCTCCCGTCTTCAAGAGAGCGAGAGTTGCACCCTTCTGAAAAAACCTACACTCGATCCCTCCGATGTCAACAACTACAGACCAGTATCCCTTCTTCTTTTCTCTCCAAAACTCTTGAGCGTGCCGTCCTTGGCCAGCTCTACCGCTATCTCTCTCAGAATGACCTTCTTGATCCAAATCAGTCAGGTTTCAAGACTAGTCATTCAACTGAGACTGCTCTTCTCTGTATCACGGAGGCGCTCCGCACTGCTAAAGCTAACTCTCTCCTCTGCTCTCATCCTTCTAGACCTATCGGCTGCCTTCGATACTGTGAACCATCAGATCCTCCTCTCCACCTCTCCGAGTTGGGCATCTCCGGCGCGGCCCACGCTTGATTGCGTCCTACCTGACAGGTCGCTTCCTACCAGGTGGCGTGGCGAGAATCTGTCTCCTCACCACGCGCCTCACCACTGGTGTCCCCAGGGCTCTGTTCTAGGCCCTCTCTTATTCTCGCTTATACACCAAGTCACTTGGCTCTGTCATAACCTCACATGGTCTCTCCTATCATTGCTATGCAGACGACACAATAATCTTCCTTTTCCTTCTGATGACCAGGTGGCGAATCGCATCTCTGCATGTCTGGCAGACATATCAGTGTGGATGACGGATCACCACCTCTGCCAAGCTGAACTCAGCAAGACGGAGCTCGCCATCACGGTTGGACAACTCCATTGTGTCCTCCTCCCAGAGCGCTAAGAACCTTGGCGTGATCCTGGACAACACCCTGACGTTCTCAACTAACATCAAGGCGGTGTCCCGTTCCTGTAGGTTCATGGCTCTACCACATATGTCAGAGTCAAGGCCCAGCGGGCCACATCCGGCCCGCGAAGGTTTTTACGGCCCCTGGGATGATCTTGATTTATTATTAGAACCGGCCCGCAGACCGCAGCAAGCCGGCAGCCCGCAGATCTTTTACACGCACCAATACTACATTTCCCACAATGCAACGGTGATGCACCGAGCAGTAGGCTGCTTCATTTCAATATTTATTGGCACAGCAGTTGTCAGCATCACAGTAAAATTAACTTTCAGATACCCATCAAAATGGCAAAGCGGAAGGTGGACACTGAGAACCGGGGTTTCAAACAAGGTGGGAGTCGGAGTATTTGTTCACGGAGGTAGCTGGAAAACCTGTGTGTCTTCTGTGTGGAGAAAGTGTGGCGTACTGAAAGAGTATAATCTGAGACGACATTATGAAACGAAACACGCGGACAAAAACAAGAATATGGACATGGAACAAAGGCTACAAAGGCAGAGGAATTAAAACGAGGCCTCAAATTCTCGACAGGCTCTGCTCAAAAAGCCAAATCACAAGGCCAGGCTGCTGTCAAGGCCAGTTTTATTTTGGCAGAAGAGATCGCTAAATCAGCCCGGCCATTTACGGAGGGGATTTCATCAAAACTGCATGATTAAAGTTTGTGACGAAGTTTGCCCAGAAAAAGGCAACTCTTTTTAAATGTGAGTCTGAGCAGAAACACCATTGCCGAGAGAGTAGACCAGTTGTCCATCAATCTAAAAGAGCAGCTTGTGAAAAGGGAAAAGATTTCATTGCATATTCTTGGCTGCCGGATGAGAGCACCACATTTCTGACATTGCCCAGTTGTCAATTTTATCCGCGGAGTGGACTCCAGCCTAAGCGTGACTAGAGGAGTTTTTGGCTTACGTCCTATGCATGGCACAACTACGGGGCATGATTTGCATGGAAGAGGTGTCAAGATGCGTAAATGAGATGGAGCTGCCTTGGGAAAACTCGTGGGTTTGACAACCGACGAGCACCTGCGTGATATGTGGACACAGGAGCGGACTGGATGGCAAGATACGGAAAAGATGCAAGAGGAAAAGCGCGTACAGGTGAGCTGACAGCATCATTGTATCATACACCAGAAGCGTTGTGCGTAAAGCCTGAAAATGGAGCATGTAATGAGCATCATCACGCCGCACAGTTAACTTTATCAGAGCTAAAGGCTTGAATCACCGCCAGTTCAAGGCATTTCTGACGGAGTTAGAAACGAGAGCATGGTGATTTGCCTTATCACACAGAGGTGCGATCGGCTAAGCCAGGGAAAGGTGCTCCAAAGATGTTTCGAGCTTCGTGAGGAGATTTGTCTGTTCTTGACAGCAGTGAAAGACACAACACAACTCCAGACGAAATGTTTCTATGTGAAATGGCTTTTCTGTTGACATTACGAGTCATCTGAATGCAATGAACTCTGCAGCTGCAGGGTCGGGATCGTGTCATCTCTGATATGTACAGTACAGTGAAGGCATTTAAAACCAAACTGACTCTGTGGGAGACGCAGATGCGGAAAGAAAATTTGAGCCACTTTCCCAGCTGCCAGACCATGAAAGAGAAGCTTCTCTACCAGTGCGTTCCCGAGCGCACAGTTGGCTGATAAAATAGGTATGCTTGCCGCTGACTTTCGACGCCGATTTGCTGACTTTGAAGCCAAAAAGCAGGTTGGAACTGCTCGGTAACCCATTTGCTGTTGACGTGGGAAAGCTCACCACCAAACCTCCAAATGGAGTTGATTGACCTCCAATGCAATGATGCACTGAGGGCAAAATATGCGGCAGTGGGTGCTGCGGAGTTCGCCCGCTTTCCTCCTCGACACAATGCCCCAGCTACATCCAGGCTGCTCAACGTTGTCTATGTTTGGCAGCATACCTGTGTGAACAACTGTTTTCTTTGATGAACTTGAACAAACATCACACAGAAGTCGACTTACTGCTGAACACCTCCACTCAATTCTGAGGACTTCCTCAGCTCAGAGCTCACTCGAACATTGATGAACTTGTGGAAAGATGGGACACTACCAGTATCACCTCAACCTCAAACAAGTGAACATTACTGTGCAATCCATATTGTAGAGTTTTTACTCAGTTCAAGTTTAAGAGCTAAAGTTTAATATTTGTTTTCACTGCATGTTACTTCTCCTAAACAAAGTGTTGTTTTTGATTAATAGATTTTTGCACTCTATTTTATTGTATTTCAATTCAATTATATTTTAAAATATTTCTAGTTGAGTGGATGATAGAAAATTGCTATTATTGTTTTTTCTTTAGTAAATTTAGCCCACTTTTGCTAAAAATAGAAAATATAGGCTACTGATGGTGCACCTGAATCCGGTTTCCTCATTTAAACGTTCATGTCGCATGGGATTTTGTATCTTGCCTACGGAGCTGTGAGGGGAACGGCACCTCAGTACCTCCAGGCTCTGATCAGGCCCTACACCCAAACAAGGGCACTGCGTTCATCCACCTCTGGCCTGCTCTCAGCCCAGTCAAAACTGTTCGCTGCTCTGGCCCCCAATGGTGGAACAAACTCCCTCACGACGCCAGGACAGCAGATCAATCACCACCTTCCAGGAGACACCTGAAACCCCACCTCTTCAAGGGAATGCTCTAGGATAGGGTAAGTAAGGGTAACTGATCCTTCTCACCCTCCACCTTCTCCCCCAAAAAAAAGAGATTTAGATGCAAGTGGCTGTTCCACTGGATGCAAGCAAGGTGTATGCACCGAACTTGTAAGTCGCTCTGGATAAGAGCGCTCTGCTAAAATGACTTAAATGTAAATGTAAATCATCCCTAAAGCCAACACCTCATTTGCCGCCGTTCCAGTTCTCTGCTGCCTGTGACTGGAACGAAT
>NW_026284711.1:0-667 GCF_023373465.1 Oncorhynchus keta | reverse complement strand
TAGACTGTAGATCAGTACACCAGTTAATGCTTGGTGTGTCCTGTAGGACTAGACTGTAGAACAGTACACCAGTTAATGCTTGGTGTGTCCTGTAGGACTAGACTGTAGATCAGTACACCAGTTAATGCTTGGTGTGTCCTGTAGGACTAGACTGTAGATCAGTACACCAGTTAATGCTTGGTGTGTCCTGTAGGACTAGACTGTAGATCAGTACACCAGTTAATGCTTGGTGTGTCCTGTAGGACTAGACTGTAGAACAGTACACCAGTTAATGCTTGGTGTGTCCTGTAGGACTAGACTGTAGATCAGTACACCAGTTAATGCTTGGTGTGTCCTGTAGGACTAGACTGTAGATCAGTACACCAGTTAATGCTTGGTGTGTCCTGTAGGACTAGACTGTAGATCAGTACACCAGTTAATGCTTGGTGTGTCCTGTAGGACTAGACTGTAGATCAGTACACCAGTTAATGCTTGGTGTGTCCTGTAGGACTAGACTGTAGATCAGTACACCAGTTAATGCTTGGTGTGTCCTGTAGGACTAGACTGTAGATCAGTACACCAGTTAATGCTTGGTGTGTCCTGTAGGACTAGACTGTAGAACAGTACACCAGTTAATGCTTGGTGTGTCCTGTAGGACTAGACTGTAGATCAGTACACCAGTTAATGC
>NW_026284710.1:0-30797 GCF_023373465.1 Oncorhynchus keta | reverse complement strand
CACAACGGTAGTGGGTAGTAGTAGGGAGCCAGTTCAGGACACTTGTTGGTGGGTAGTAGTATAGAGCCAGTTCAGGACACAACGGTAGTGGGTAGTAGTATAGAGCCAGTTCAGGACACAACGGTAGTGGGTAGTAGTATAGAGCCAGTTCAGGACACAACGGTAGTGGGTAGTAGTATAGAGCCAGTTCTGGGTACAACGGTAGTGGGTAGTAGTATAGAGCCAGTTCAGAGACACAACGGTAGTGGGGTAGCATAGAGCCAGTCTCAGGGACAACAATGGTAGTGGGTAGAGCAATAAACCTGTAGGGAGCCAGTCCAGGACACAAATAGTGGGTAGTAGTAGGGAGCCAGTTCAGGACACAACGGTAGTGGGTAGTAGTATAGAGCCAGTTGAGGACACAACGGTAGTGGGTAGTAGTATAGAGCCAGTTGAGGACACAACGGTAGTGGGTAGTAGTATAGAGCCAGGACACAACACAACGGTAGTGGGTAGTAGTATAGAGCCAGTTCAGGACACAACACAACGGTAGTGGGTAGTAGTATAGAGCCAGTTCAGGGTACAACGGTAGTGGGTAGTAGTATAGAGCCAGTTCAGGACACAACGGTAGTGGGTAGTAGTAGGGAGCCAGTTCAGGGTACAACGGTAGTGGGTAGTAGTATAGAGCCAGTTCAGGGTACAACGGTAGTGGGTAGTAGTATAGAGCCAGTTCAGGGCACAAACGGTAGCGGGGTAGTATAGAGCCAGTCCAGGACACAACGGTAGTGGGTAGTAGTAGGGAGCCAGTCCAGGACACAACGGTAGTGGGTAGTAGTATAGAGCCAGTTCAGGACAATACAACCTGGTAGTGGGTAGTAGTATAGAGCCAGTTCCAGGACACAACCGTAGTGGGTAGTAGTATAGAGCCAGTTCCAGGTACAACGGTAGTGGGTAGTAGTAGGGAGCCAGTTCAGGACACAACGGTAGTGGGTAGTAGTATAGAGCCAGTTCAGGGTACAACCGGTAGTGGGTAGTAGTAGGAGACAGTTCAGGGTACAACGGTAGTGGGTAGTAGTATAGAGCCAGTTCAGGGCACAGCAGAAAAGGGTAGTAGTATAGAGCCAGTTCCAGAGACAACGGTAGTGGGTAGTAGTATAGAGCCAGTTCAGGACACAACGGTAGTGAGTAGTAGTAGGGAGCCAGTTCAGGGTACAACGGTAGTGGGTAGTAGTATAGAGCCAGTTCAGGGGTACAACGGTAGTGGGTAGTAGTAGGAGCCAGTTCAGGACACAACGGTAGTGGGTAGTAGTATAGAGCCAGTTCAGGACACAACGGTAGTGGGTAGTAGTAGCGAGCCAGTTCAGGGCACAACGGTAGTGGGTAGTAGTATAGAGCCAGTTCAGGACACAACGGTAGTGGGTAGTAGTATAGAGCCAGTTCAGGACACAACGGTAGTGGGTAGTAGTATAGAGCCAGTTCAGGACACAACGGTAGTGGGCAGTAGTATAGAGCCAGTTCCAGGGCACAACGGTAGTGGGTAGCAGTATAGAGCCAGTTCAGGACACAACGGTAGTGGGTAGTAGGGAGCCAGTCTCAGGGTACAACCTGCAGTGGGTAGTAGTAGGAGCAGTTCCAGGACACAACGGTAGTGGGTAGTAGTAGGGAGCCAGTTCAGGACACAACGGTAGTGGGTAGTAGTATAGAGCCAGTTCAGGGTACAACGGTAGTGGGTAGTAGTATAGAGCCAGTTCAGGACACAACGGTAGTGGGTAGTAGTATAGAGCCAGTTCAGGACACAACGGTAGTGGGTAGTAGTATAGAGCCAGTTCAGGACACAACGGTAGTGGGTAGTAGTATAGAGCCAGTTCAGGGTACAACGGTAGTGGGTAGTAGTATAGAGCCAGTTCAGGGTACAACGGTAGTGGGTAGTAGTAGGGAGCCAGTTCAGGACACAGCGGTAGTGGGTAGTAGTATAGAGCCAGTTCAGGACACAACGGTAGTGGGTAGTAGTAGGGAGCCAGTTCAGGGTACAACGGTAGTGGGTAGTAGTATAGAGCCAGTTCAGGGTACAACGGTAGTGGGTAGTAGTATAGAGCCAGTTCAGGACACAACGGTAGTGGGTAGTAGTAGGGAGCCAGTTCAGGACACAACGGTAGTGGGTAGTAGTATAGAGCCAGTTCAGGACACAACGGTAGTGGGTAGTAGTATAGAGCCAGTTCAGGACACAACGGTAGTGGGTAGTAGTATAGAGCCAGTTCAGGGTACAACGGTAGTGGGTAGTAGTATAGAGCCAGTTCAGGGTACAACGGTAGTGGGTAGTAGTATAGAGCCAGTTCAGGACACAACGGTAGTGGGTAGTAGTATAGAGCCAGTTCAGGACACAACGGTAGTGGGTAGTAGTATAGTGCCAGTTCAGGACACAACGGTAGTGGGTAGTAGTATAGAGCCAGTTCAGGGTACAACGGTAGTGGGTAGTAGTAGGGAGCCAGTTCAGGGTACAACGGTAGTGGGTAGTAGTATAGAGCCAGTTCAGGACACAACAGTAGTGGGTAGTAGTATAGAGCCAGTTCAGGACACAACGGTAGTGGGTAGTAGTATAGAGCCAGTTCAGGGTACAACGGTAGTGGGTAGTAGTATAGAGCCAGTTCAGGGTACAACGGTAGTGGGTAGTAGTATAGAGCCAGTTCAGGACACAACGGTAGTGGGTAGTAGTATAGAGCCAGTTCAGGGCACAACGGTAGTGGGTAGTAGTAGGGAGCCAGTTCAGGGTACAACGGTAGTGGGTAGTAGTATAGAGCCAGTTCAGGACACAACGGTAGTGGGTAGTAGTAGGGAGCCAGTTCAGGACACAACGGTAGTGGGTAGTAGTATAGAGCCAGTTCAGGGTACAACGGTAGTGGGTAGTAGTAGGGAGCCAGTTCAGGGTACAACGGTAGTGGGTAGTAGTATAGAGCCAGTTCAGGACACAACGGTAGTGGGTAGTAGTATAGAGCCAGTTCAGGACACAACGGTAGTGGGTAGTAGTATAGAGCCAGTTCAGGGTACAACGGTAGTGGGTAGTAGTATAGAGCCAGTTCAGGACACAACGGTAGTGGGTAGTAGTATAGAGCCAGTTCAGGACACAACGGTAGTGGGTAGTAGTATATAGCCAGTTCAGGACACAACGGTAGTGGGTAGTAGTATAGAGCCAGTTCAGGGTACAACGGTAGTGGGTAGTAGTATAGTGCCAGTTCAGGGTACAACGGTAGTGGGTAGTAGTAGGGAGCCAGTTCAGGACACAACGGTAGTGGGTAGTAGTATAGAGCCAGTTCAGGGTACAACGGTAGTGGGTAGTAGTAGGGAGCCAGTTCAGGGTACAACGGTAGTGGGTAGTAGTATAGAGCCAGTTCAGGACACAACGGTAGTGGGTAGTAGTAGGGAGCCAGTTCAGGACACAACGGTAGTGGGTAGTAGTATAGAGCCAGTTCAGGGTACAACGGTAGTGGGTAGTAGTAGGGAGCCAGTTCAGGGTACAACGGTAGTGGGTAGTAGTATAGAGCCAGTTCAGGACACAACGGTAGTGGGTAGTAGTAGGGAGCCAGTTCAGGACACAACGGTAGTGGGTAGTAGTATAGAGCCAGTTCAGGGTACAAACGGTAGTGGGTAGTAGTATAGAGCCAGTTCAGGACACAACGGTAGTGGGTAGTAGTATAGAGCCAGTTCAGGACACAACGGTAGTGGTAGTAGTAGAGCCAGTTCAGGACACAACAGTAGTGGGTAGTAGTATAGAGCCAGTTCAGGACACAACGGTAGTGGGTAGTAGTATAGAGCCAGTTCAGGGCACAACGGTAGTGGGTAGTAGTAGGGAGCCAGTTCAGGACACAACGGTAGTGGGTAGTAGTAGGGAGCCAGTTCAGGACACAACGGTAGTGGGTAGTAGTATAGAGCCAGTTCAGGGTACAACGGTAGTGGGTAGTAGTATAGAGCCAGTTCAGGACACAACGGTAGTGGGTAGTAGTAGGGAGCCAGTTCAGGACACAACGGTAGTGGGTAGTAGTATAGAGCCAGTTCAGGACACAACGGTAGTGGGTAGTAGTAGGGAGCCAGTTCAGGACACAACGGTAGTGGGTAGTAGTATAGAGCCAGTTCAGGGTACAACGGTAGTGGGTAGTAGTAGGAGCCAGTTCAGGGTACAACGGTAGTGGGTAGTAGTAGGGAGCCAGTTCAGGGTACAACGGTAGTGGGTAGTAGTATAGAGCCAGTTCAGGACACAACGGTAGTGGGTAGTAGTATAGAGCCAGTTCAGGACACAACGGTAGTGGGTAGTAGTATAGAGCCAGTTCAGGACACAACGGTAGTGGGTAGTAGTAGGGAGCCAGTTCAGGACACAACGGTAGTGGGTAGTAGTATAGAGCCAGTTCAGGACACAACGGTAGTGGGTAGTAGTATAGAGCCAGTTCAGGACACAACGGTAGTGGGTAGTAGTATAGAGCCAGTTCAGGACACAACGGTAGTGGGTAGTAGTATAGAGCCAGTTCAGGGTACAACGGTAGTGGGTAGTAGTATAGAGCCAGTTCAGGGTACAACGGTAGTGGGTAGTAGTATAGAGCCAGTTCAGGACACAACGGTAGTGGGTAGTAGTATAGAGCCAGTTCAGGACACAACGGTAGTGGGTAGTAGTATAGCCAGTTCAGGACACAACGGTAGTGGGTAGTAGTATAGAGCCAGTTCAGGGTACAACGGTAGTGGGTAGTAGTATAGAGCCAGTTCAGGACACAACGGTAGTGGGTAGTAGTATAGAGCCAGTTCAGGACACAACGGTAGTGGGTAGTAGTATAGAGCCAGTTCAGGACACAACGGTAGTGGGTAGTAGTATAGAGCCAGTTCAGGGTACAACGGTAGTGGGTAGTAGTATAGAGCCAGTTCAGGGTACAACGGTAGTGGGTAGTAGTATAGAGCCAGTTCAGGACACAACGGTAGTGGGTAGTAGTATAGAGCCAGTTCAGGACACAACGGTAGTGGGTAGTAGTAGGGAGCCAGTTCAGGGTACAACGGTAGTGGGTAGTAGTAGGGAGCCAGTTCAGGGTACAACGGTAGTGGGTAGTAGTATAGAGCCAGTTCAGGACACAACGGTAGTGGGTAGTAGTATAGAGCCAGTTCAGGACACAACGGTAGTGGGTAGTAGTATAGAGCCAGTTCAGGGTACAACGGTAGTGGGTAGTAGTATAGAGCCAGTTCAGGGTACAACGGTAGTGGGTAGTAGTATAGAGCCAGTTCAGGACACAACGGTAGTGGGTAGTAGTAGGGAGCCAGTTCAGGACACAACGGTAGTGGGTAGTAGTATAGAGCCAGTTCAGGGTACAACGGTAGTGGGTAGTAGTATAGAGCCAGTTCAGGACACAACGGTAGTGGGTAGTAGTATAGAGCCAGTTCAGGGTACAACGGTAGTGGGTAGTAGTATAGAGCCAGTTCAGGACACAACGGTAGTGGGTAGTAGTAGGGAGCCAGTTCAGGACACAACGGTAGTGGGTAGTAGTATAGAGCCAGTTCAGGACACAACGGTAGTGGGTAGTAGTATAGAGCCAGTTCAGGACACAACGGTAGTGGGTAGTAGTATAGAGCCAGTTCAGGACACAACGGTAGTGGGTAGTAGTATAGAGCCAGTTCAGGACACAACGGTAGTGGGTAGTAGTATAGAGCCAGTTCAGGACACAATGGTAGTGGTAGTAGTATAGAGCCAGTTCAGGACACAACGGTAGTGGGTAGTAGTAGGGAGCCAGTTCAGGACACAACGGTAGTGGGTAGTAGTATAGAAGCCAGTTCAGGACACAACGGTAGTGGGTAGTAGTAGCGAGCCAGTTCAGGACACAACGGTAGTGGGTAGTAGTATAGAGCCAGTTCAGGACACAACGGTAGTGGGTAGTAGTATAGAGCCAGTTCAGGACACAACGGTAGTGGGTAGTAGTATAGAGCCAGTTCAGGACACAACGGTAGTGGGTAGTAGTATAGAGCCAGTTCAGGACACAACGGTAGTGGGTAGTAGTAGGGAGCCAGTTCAGGGTACAACGGTAGTGGGTAGTAGTAGGGAGCCAGTTGAGGGTACAACGGTAGTGGGTAGTAGTATAGAGCCAGTTCAGGACACAACGGTAGTGGGTAGTAGTATAGAGCCAGTTCAGGATACAACGGTAGTGGGTAGTAGTATAGAGCCAGTTCAGGACACAACGGTAGTGGGTAGTAGTATAGAGCCAGTTCAGGGTACAACGGTAGTGGGTAGTAGTATAGAGCCAGTTCAGGACACAACGGTAGTGGGTAGTAGTATAGAGCCAGTTCAGGACACAACGGTAGTGGGTAGTAGTATAGAGCCAGTTCAGGACACAACGGTAGTGGGTAGTAGTATAGAGCCAGTTCAGGACACAACGGTAGTGGGTAGTAGTATAGAGCCAGTTCAGGACACAACGGTAGTGGGTAGTAGTATAGAGCCAGTTCAGGGTACAACGGTAGTGGGTAGTAGTATAGAGCCAGTTCAGGACACAACGGTAGTGGGTAGTAGTATAGAGCCAGTTCAGGGTACAACGGTAGTGGGTAGTAGTATAGAGCCAGTTCAGGACACAACGGTAGTGGGTAGTAGTATAGAGCCAGTTCAGGACACAACGGTAGTGGGTAGTAGTAGGGAGCCAGTTCAGGACACAACGGTAGTGGGTAGTAGTATGGAGCCAGTTCAGGACACAACGGTAGTGGGTAGTAGTAGGGAGCCAGTTCAGGACACAACGGTAGTGGGTAGTAGTAGGGAGCCAGTTCAGGGTACAACGGTAGTGGGTAGTAGTAGGGAGCCAGTTCAGGGTACAACGGTAGTGGGTAGTAGTATAGAGCCAGTTCAGGACACAACGGTAGTGGGTAGTAGTATAGAGCCAGTTCAGGGTACAACGGTAGTGGGTAGTAGTAGGAGCCAGTTCAGGACACAACGGTAGTGGGTAGTAGTAGGGAGCCAGTTCAGGACACAACGGTAGTGGGTAGTAGTATAGAGCCAGTTCAGGACACAACGGTAGTGGGTAGTAGTATAGAGCCAGTTCAGGACACAACGGTAGTGGGTAGTAGTATAGAGCCAGTTCAGGGTACAACGGTAGTGGGTAGTAGTAGGGAGCCAGTTCAGGACACAACGGTAGTGGGTAGTAGTATAGAGCCAGTTCAGGGCACAACGGTAGTGGGTAGTAGGGGGTACAACGGTAGTGGGTAGTAGTATAGAGCCAGTTCAGGACACAACGGTAGTGGGTAGTAGTAGGGAGCCAGTTCAGGACACAACGGTAGTGGGTAGTAGTAGGGAGCCAGTTCAGGACACAACGGTAGTGGGTAGTAGTATAGAGCCAGTTCAGGGTACAACGGTAGTGGGTAGTAGTATAGAGCCAGTTCAGGACACAACACAACGGTAGTGGGTAGTAGTATAGAGCCAGTTCAGGACACAACACAACGGTAGTGGGTAGTAGTATAGAGCCAGTTCAGGACACAACGGTAGTGGGTAGTAGTAGGGAGCCAGTTCAGGACACAACGGTAGTGGGTAGTAGTATAGAGCCAGTTCAGGACACAACGGTAGTGGGTAGTAGTAGGGAGCCAGTTCAGGACACAACGGTAGTGGGTAGTAGTATAGAGCCAGTTCAGGACACAACGGTAGTGGGTAGTAGTATAGAGCCAGTTCAGGACACAACGGTAGTGGGTAGTAGTATAGAGCCAGTTCAGGACACAACGGTAGTGGGTAGTAGGGAGCCAGTTCAGGGTACAACGGTAGTGGGTAGTAGTATAGAGCCAGTTCAGGACACAACGGTAGTGGGTAGTAGTATAGAGCCAGTTCAGGACACAACGGTAGTGGGTAGTAGTATAGAGCCAGTTCAGGGTACAACGGTAGTGGGTAGTAGTATAGAGCCAGTTCAGGACACAACGGTAGTGGGTAGTAGTATAGAGCCAGTTCAGGGTACACAACGGTAGTGGGTAGTAGTATAGAGCCAGTTCAGGACACAACGGTAGTGGGTAGTAGTATGGAGCCAGTTCAGGACACAACGGTAGTGGGTAGTAGTATAGAGCCAGTTCAGGACACAACGGTAGTGGGTAGTAGTATAGAGCCAGTTCAGGGTACAACGGTAGTGGGTAGTAGTATAGAGCCAGTTCAGGACACAACGGTAGTGGGTAGTAGTATAGAGCCAGTTCAGGACACAACGGTAGTGGGTAGTAGTATAGAGCCAGTTCAGGACACAACGGTAGTGGGTAGTAGTATAGAGCCAGTTCAGGACACAACGGTAGTGGGTAGTAGTATAGAGCCAGTTCAGGACACAACGGTAGTGGGTAGTAGTAGGGAGCCAGTTCAGGACACAACGGTAGTGGGTAGTAGTATAGAGCCAGTTCAGGACACAACGGTAGTGGGTAGTAGTATAGAGCCAGTTCAGGACACAACGGTAGTGGGTAGTAGTATAGAGCCAGTTCAGGGTACAACGGTAGTGGGTAGTAGTAGGGAGCCAGTTCAGGACACAACGGTAGTGGGTAGTAGTATAGAGCCAGTTCAGGGTACAACGGTAGTGGGTAGTAGTATAGAGCCAGTTCAGGACACAACGGTAGTGGGTAGTAGTATAGAGCCAGTTCAGGACACAACGGTAGTGGGTAGTAGTATAGAGCCAGTTCAGGACACAACGGTAGTGGGTAGTAGTATAGAGCCAGTTCAGGACACAACGGTAGTGGGTAGTAGTATAGAGCCAGTTCAGGACACAACGGTAGTGGGTAGTAGTATAGAGCCAGTTCAGGGTACAACGGTAGTGGGTAGTAGTATAGAGCCAGTTCAGGACACAACGGTAGTGGGTAGTAGTAGGGAGCCAGTTCAGGGTACAACGGTAGTGGGTAGTAGTAGGGAGCCAGTTCAGGACACAACGGTAGGGGGTAGTAGTATAGAGCCAGTTCAGGACACAACGGTAGTGGGTAGTAGTATAGAGCCAGTTCAGGACACAACGGTAGTGGGTAGTAGTATAGAGCCAGTTCAGGACACAACGGTAGTGGGTAGTAGTATAGAGCCAGTTCAGGACACAACGGTAGTGGGTAGTAGTATGGAGCCAGTTCAGGGTACAACGGTAGTGGGTAGTAGTATAGAGCCAGTTCAGGACACAACGGTAGTGGGTAGTAGTGTAGAGCCAGTTCAGGGTACAACGGTAGTGGGTAGTAGTATAGAGCCAGTTCAGGACACAACGGTAGTGGGTAGTAGTATGGAGCCAGTTCAGGACACAACGGTAGTGGGTAGTAGTATAGAGCCAGTTCAGGGTACAACGGTAGTGGGTAGTAGTATAGAGCCAGTTCAGGACACAACGGTAGTGGGTAGTAGTATAGAGCCAGTTCAGGACACAACGGTAGTGGGTAGTAGTAGGGAGCCAGTTCAGGACACAACGGTAGTGGGTAGTAGTATAGAGCCAGTTCAGGACACAACGGTAGTGGGTAGTAGTATAGAGCCAGTTCAGGACACAACGGTAGTGGGTAGTAGTAGGGAGCCAGTTCAGGACACAACGGTAGTGGGTAGTAGTATAGAGCCAGTTCAGGACACAACGGTAGTGGGTAGTAGTATAGAGCCAGTTCAGGGTACAACGGTAGTGGGTAGTAGTATAGAGCCAGTTCAGGACACAACGGTAGTGGGTAGTAGTAGGGAGCCAGTTCAGGACACAACGGTAGTGGGTAGTAGTATAGAGCCAGTTCAGGACACAACGGTAGTGGGTAGTAGTATAGAGCCAGTTCAGGACACAACGGTAGTGGGTAGTAGTAGGGAGCCAGTTCAGGACACAACGGTAGTGGGTAGTAGTATAGAGCCAGTTCAGGGTACAACGGTAGTGGGTAGTAGTATAGAGCCAGTTCAGGACACAACGGTAGTGGGTAGTAGTATAGAGCCAGTTCAGGACACAACGGTAGTGGGTAGTAGTAGGAGCCAGTTCAGGACACAACGGTAGTGGGTAGTAGTATAGAGCCAGTTCAGGACACAACGGTAGTGGGTAGTAGTATAGAGCCAGTTCAGGATACAACGGTAGTGGGTAGTAGTATAGAGCCAGTTCAGGGTACAACGGTAGTGGGTAGTAGTATAGAGCCAGTTCAGGGTACAACGGTAGTGGGTAGTAGTATAGAGCCAGTTCAGGACACAACGGTAGTGGGTAGTAGTATAGAGCCAGTTCAGGACACAACGGTAGTGGGTAGTAGTATAGAGCCAGTTCAGGGTACAACGGTAGTGGGTAGTAGTAGGGAGCCAGTTCAGGGTCCAACGGTAGTGGGTAGTAGAAAGGAGCCAGTTCAGGACACAACGGTAGTGGGTAGTAGTAGGGAGCCAGTTCAGGGTACAACGGTAGTGGGTAGTAGTATAGAGCCAGTTCAGGGTCACAACGGTAGTGGGTAGTAGATAGAGCCAGTTCAGGACACAACGGTAGTGGGTAGTAGTATAGAGCAGTTCAGGACACAACGGTAGTGGGTAGTAGTATAGAGCCAGTTCAGGACACAACACAACGGTAGTGGGTAGTAGTTTAGAGCCAGTTCAGGGTACAACGGTAGTGGGTAGTAGTATAGAGCCAGTTCAGGACACAACGGTAGTGGGTAGTAGTATAGAGCCAGTTCAGGACACAACGGTAGTGGGTAGTAGTATAGAGCCAGTTCAGGACACAACGGTAGTGGGTAGTAGTATAGAGCCAGTTCAGGGCACAACGGTAGTGGGTAGTAGTAGGGAGCCAGTTCAGGACACAACGGTAGTGGGTAGTAGTATAGAGCCAGTTCAGGGTACAACGGTAGTGGGTAGTAGTATAGAGCCAGTTCAGGACACAACGGTAGTGGGTAGTAGTATAGAGCCAGTTCAGGACACAACGGTAGTGGGTAGTAGTATAGAGCCAGTTCAGGACACAACGGTAGTGGGTAGTAGTATAGAGCCAGTTCAGGGCACAACGGTAGTGGGTAGTAGTATAGAGCCAGTTCAGGACACAACGGTAGTGGGTAGTAGTATAGAGCCAGTTCAGGGTACAACGGTAGTGGGTAGTAGTATAGAGCCAGTTCAGGACACAACGGTAGTGGGTAGTAGTAGGGAGCCAGTTCAGGACACAACGGTAGTGGGTAGTAGTAGGGAGCCAGTTCAGGACACAACGGTAGTGGGTAGTAGTATAGAGCCAGTTCAGGGTACAACGGTAGTGGGTAGTAGTATAGAGCCAGTTCAGGACACAACGGTAGTGGGTAGTAGTAGGGAGCCAGTTCAGGACACAACGGTAGTGGGTAGTAGTATAGAGCCAGTTCAGGACACAACGGTAGTGGGTAGTAGTATAGAGCCAGTTCAGGACACAACGGTAGTGGGTAGTAGTATAGAGCCAGTTCAGGACACAACGGTAGTGGGTAGTAGTATAGAGCCAGTTCAGGACACAACGGTAGTGGTAGTAGTAGGCCAGTTCAGGACACAACGGTAGTGGGTAGTAGTATGGAGCCAGTTCAGGACACAACGGTAGTGGGTAGTAGTATAGAGCCAGTTCAGGGTACAACGGTAGTGGGTAGTAGTATAGAGCCAGTTCAGGACACAACGGTAGTGGGTAGTAGTATAGAGCCAGTTCAGGACACAACGGTAGTGGGTAGTAGTATAGAGCCAGTTCAGGACACAACGGTAGTGGGTAGTAGTATAGAGCCAGTTCAGGACACAACGGTAGTGGGTAGTAGTATAGAGCCAGTTCAGGACACAACGGTAGTGGGTAGTAGTATAGAGCCAGTTCAGGACACAACGGTAGTGGGTAGTAGTATAGAGCCAGTTCAGGACACAACGGTAGTGGGTAGTAGTAGGGAGCCAGTTCAGGGTACAACGGTAGTGGGTAGTAGTATAGAGCCAGTTCAGGACACAACGGTAGTGGGTAGTAGTAGGAGCCAGTTCAGGACACAACGGTAGTGGGTAGTAGTAGAGCCAGTTCAGGACACAACGGTAGTGGGTAGTAGTATAGAGCCAGTTCAGGACACAACGGTAGTGGGTAGTAGTAGAGCCAGTTCAGGACACAACGGTAGTGGGTAGTAGTAGGGAGCCAGTTCAGGACACAACGGTAGTGGGTAGTAGTATAGAGCCAGTTCAGGACACAACGGTAGTGGGTAGTAGTATAGAGCCAGTTCAGGGTACAACGGTAGTGGGTAGTAGTATAGAGCCAGTTCAGGACACAACGGTAGTGGGTAGTAGTATAGAGCCAGTTCAGGACACAACGGTAGTGGGTAGTAGTATAGAGCCAGTTCAGGACACAACGGTAGTGGGTAGTAGTAGGGAGCCAGTTCAGGACACAACGGTAGTGGGTAGTAGTATAGAGCCAGTTCAGGACACAACGGTAGTGGGTAGTAGTATAGAGCCAGTTCAGGACACAACGGTAGTGGGTAGTAGTAGGGAGCCAGTTCAGGGTACAACGGTAGTGGGTAGTAGTATAGAGCCAGTTCAGGACACAACGGTAGTGGGTAGTAGTATAGAGCCAGTTCAGGACACAACGGTAGTGGGTAGTAGTATAGAGCCAGTTCAGGACACAACGGTAGTGGGTAGTAGTAGGGAGCCAGTTCAGGACACAACGGTAGTGGGTAGTAGTAGGGAGCCAGTAGTGGTAGTGGGTAGTAGTATAGAGCCAGTTCAGGACACAACGGTAGTGGGTAGTAGTATAGAGCCAGTTCAGGACACAACGGTAGTGGGTAGTAGTATAGAGCCAGTTCAGGACACAACGGTAGTGGGTAGTAGTATAGAGCCAGTCCAGGACACAACGGTAGTGGGTAGTAGTATAGAGCCAGTTCAGGACACAACGGTAGTGGGTAGTAGTATAGAGCCAGTTCAGGACACAACGGTAGTGGGTAGTAGTATAGAGCCAGTTCAGGACACAACGGTAGTGGGTAGTAGTATAGAGCCAGTTCAGGGTACAACGGTAGTGGGTAGTAGTATAGAGCCAGTTCAGGACACAACGGTAGTGGGTAGTAGTATAGAGCCAGTTCAGGACACAACGGTAGTGGGTAGTAGTAGGGAGCCAGTTCAGGACACAACGGTAGTGGGTAGTAGTATAGAGCCAGTTCAGGGTACAACGGTAGTGGGTAGTAGTATAGAGCCAGTTCAGGACACAACGGTAGTGGGTAGTAGTATAGAGCCAGTTCAGGGTACAACGGTAGTGGGTAGTAGTAGTAGGGTACAACGGTAGTGGGTAGCCAGTTCAGGGTACAACGGTAGTGGGTAGTAGTATAGAGCCAGTTCAGGGTACAACGGTAGTGGGTAGTAGTATAGAGCCAGTTCAGGGTACAACGGTAGTGGTAGTAGTATAGAGCCAGTAGGTACAACGGTAGTGGGTAGTAGTAGAGCCAGTTCAGGGTACAACGGTAGTGGGTAGTAGTATAGAGCCAGTTCAGGACACAACGGTAGTGGGTAGTAGTATAGAGCCAGTTCAGGACACAACGGTAGTGGGTAGTAGTATAGAGCCAGTTCAGGGTACAACGGTAGTGGGTAGTAGTAGGGAGCCAGTTCAGGGTCCAACGGTAGTGGGTAGTAGAAAGGAGCCAGTTCAGGACACAACGGTAGTGGGTAGTAGTAGGGAGCCAGTTCAGGGTACAACGGTAGTGGGTAGTAGTAGGGAGCCAGTTCAGGGTCCAACGGTAGTGGGTAGTAGAAGGGAGCCAGTTCAGGACACAACAGTAGTGGGTAGTAGTATAGAGCCAGTTCAGGGTACAACGGTAGTGGGTAGTAGTATAGAGCCAGTTCAGGACACAACACAACGGTAGTGGGTAGTAGTTTAGAGCCAGTTCAGGGTACAACGGTAGTGGGTAGTAGTATAGAGCCAGTTCAGGACACAACGGTAGTGGGTAGTAGTATAGAGCCAGTTCAGGACACAACGGTAGTGGGTAGTAGTATAGAGCCAGTTCAGGGTACAACGGTAGTGGGTAGTAGTATAGAGCCAGTTCAGGGTACAACGGTAGTGGGTAGTAGTAGGGAGCCAGTTCAGGACACAACGGTAGTGGGTAGTAGTATAGAGCCAGTTCAGGGTACAACGGTAGTGGGTAGTAGTATAGAGCCAGTTCAGGACACAACGGTAGTGGGTAGTAGTATAGAGCCAGTTCAGGGTACAACGGTAGTGGGTAGTAGTAGGGAGCCAGTTCAGGACACAACGGTAGTGGGTAGTAGTAGGGAGCCAGTTCAGGGTACAACGGTAGTGGGTAGTAGTAGGGAGCCAGTTCAGGACACAACGGTAGTGGGTAGTAGTATAGAGCCAGTTCAGGACACACGGTAGTGGGTAGTAGTATAGAGCCAGTTCAGGACACAACGGTAGTGGGTAGTAGTAGGGAGCCAGTTCAGGACACAACGGTAGTGGGTAGTAGTAGGGAGCCAGTTCAGGACACAACGGTAGTGGGTAGTAGTATAGAGCCAGTTCAGGGTACAACGGTAGTGGGTAGTAGTATAGAGCCAGTTCAGGACACAATGGTAGTGGGTAGTAGTAGGAGCCAGTTCAGGACACAACGGTAGTGGGTAGTAGTATAGAGCCAGTTCAGGACACAACGGTAGTGGGTAGTAGTATAGAGCCAGTTCAGGACACAACGGTAGTGGGTAGTAGTATAGAGCCAGTTCAGGACACAACGGTAGTGGGTAGTAGTATAGAGCCAGTTCAGGACACAACGGTAGTGGTAGTAGTATAGAGCCAGTTCAGGACACAACGGTAGTGGGTAGTAGTATAGAGCCAGTTCAGGACACAACGGTAGTGGGTAGTAGTATAGAGCCAGTTCAGGACACAACGGTAGTGGGTAGTAGTATAGAGCCAGTTCAGGACACAACGGTAGTGGGTAGTAGTATAGAGCCAGTTCAGGACACAACGGTAGTGGGTAGTAGTATAGAGCCAGTTCAGGACACAACGGTAGTGGGTAGTAGTATAGAGCCAGTTCAGGACACAACGGTAGTGGGTAGTAGTATAGAGCCAGTTCAGGACACAACGGTAGTGGGTAGTAGTATAGAGCCAGTTCAGGACACAACGGTAGTGGGTAGTAGTAGGGAGCCAGTTCAGGACACAACGGTAGTGGGTAGTAGTATAGAGCCAGTTCAGGACACAACGGTAGTGGGTAGTAGTAGGGAGCCAGTTCAGGACACAACGGTAGTGGGTAGTAGTAGGGAGCCAGTTCAGGACACAACGGTAGTGGGTAGTAGTATAGAGCCAGTTCAGGACACAACGGTAGTGGGTAGTAGTAGGGAGCCAGTTCAGGACACAACGGTAGGGGGTAGTAGTAGGGAGCCAGTTCAGGACACAACGGTAGTGGGTAGTAGTATAGAGCCAGTTCAGGACACAACGGTAGTGGGTAGTAGTATAGAGCCAGTTCAGGGTACAACGGTAGTGGGTAGTAGTATAGAGCCAGTTCAGGACACAACGGTAGTGGGTAGTAGTATAGAGCCAGTTCAGGACACAACGGTAGTGGGTAGTAGTAGGGAGCCAATTCAGGGTACAACGGTAGTGGGTAGTAGTAGGGAGCCAATTCAGGGTACAACGGTAGTGGGTAGTAGTGTAGAGCCAGTTCAGGACACAACGGTAGTGGGTAGTAGTATAGAGCCAGTTCAGGACACAACGGTAGTGGGTAGTAGTAGGGAGCCAGTTCAGGGTACAACGGTAGTGGGTAGTAGTATAGAGCCAGTTCAGGGTACAACGGTAGTGGGTAGTAGTATAGAGCCAGTTCAGGACACAACGGTAGTGGGTAGTAGTAGGGAGCCAGTTCAGGACACAACGGTAGTGGGTAGTAGTAGGGAGCCAGTTCAGGGTACAACGGTAGTGGGTAGTAGTAGGGAGCCAGTTCAGGGTACAACGGTAGTGGGTAGTAGTATAAAGCCAGTTCAGGACACAACAGTAGTGGGTAGTAGTATAGAGCCAGTTCAGGACACAACGGTAGTGGGTAGTAGTATAGAGCCAGTTCAGGACACAACGGTAGTGGGTAGTAGTATAGAGCCAGTTCAGGACACAACGGTAGTGGGTAGTAGTATAGAGCCAGTTCAGGACACAACACAACGGTAGTGGGTAGTAGTATAGAGCCAGTTCAGGACACAACACAACGGTAGTGGGTAGTAGTATAGAGCCAGTTCAGGACACAACACAACGGTAGTGGGTAGTAGTATAGAGCCAGTTCAGGGTACAATGGTAGTGGGTAGTAGTATAGAGCCAGTTCAGGACACAACGGTAGTGGGTAGTAGTATAGAGCCAGTTCAGGGTACAACGGTAGTGGGTAGTAGTAGGGAGCCAGTTCAGGGTACAACGGTAGTGGGTAGTAGTATAGAGCCAGTTCAGGGTACAACGGTAGTGGGTAGTAGTAGGGAGCCAGTTCAGGGTACAACGGTAGTGGGTAGTAGTATAGAGCCAGTTCAGGGTACAACGGTAGTGGGTAGTAGTAGGGAGCCAGTTCAGGACACAACGGTAGTGTGTGTAGTACTAACCCCTAACCCCAGTTACCTTTCTATTCTACCATGACCCTAACCCCTAACCCCAGTTACCTTTCTATCCTACCATGACCCTAACCCCAGTTACCTTTCTAACCTACCATGACCCTAACCCCAGTTACCTTTCTATCCTACCATGACCCTAGCCCCTAACCCCAGTTACCTTTCTAACCTACCATGACCCTAGCCCCTAACCCCAGTTACCTTCTATCCTACCATGACCCTAACCCCAGTTACCTTCTAACCTACCATGACCCTAACCCCAGTTACCTGTATATCCTACCATGACCCTAGCCCCTAACCCCAGTTGCCTTTCTAACCTACCATGACCCTAGCCCCTAACCCCAGTTACCTTTCTATCCTACCATGACCCTAACTCCAGTTACCTTTTATCCTACCATGACCCTAACCTCTAGCCCCAGTTACCTTTCTATCCTACCATGACCCTAGCCCCTAACCCCAGTTACCTTTCTATCCTACCATGACCCTAGCCCCAGTTACCTTTCTAACCAACCATGACCCTAACCCCAGTTACCTTTCCATCCTACCATGACCCTAGCCCCAGTTACCTTTCTATCCTACCATGACCCTAACCCCAGTTACATTTCAATCCTACCATGACCCTAACCCCAGTTACCTTTCCATCCTACCACGACCCTAACCCCAGTTACCTTTCCATCCTACCATGACCCTAGCCCCAGTTACCTTTCCATCCTACCATGACCCTAACCCCAGTTACCTTTCCATCCTAACATAACCCTAGCCCCAGTTACAGTACCTTTCTAACCTACCATGACCCTAACCCCAGTTACCTTTCCATCCTACCATGACCCTAGCCCCAGTTACCTTTCCATCCTACCATGACCCTAGCCCCAGTTACCTTTCCATCCTACCATGACCCTAGCCCCAGTTACAGTACCTTTCCATCCTACCATGACCCTAACCCCAGTTACCTTTCCATCCTAACATAACCCTAGCCCCAGTTACAGTACCTTTCTAACCTACCATGACCCTAACCCCAGTTACCTTTCCATCCTACCATGACCCTAGCCCCAGTTACCTTTCCATCCTACCATGACCCTAGCCCCAGTTACCTTTCCATCCTACCATGACCCTAGCCCCAGTTACAGTACCTTTCCATCCTACCATGACCCTAACCCCAGTTACCTTTCCATCCTACCATGACCCTAGCCCCAGTTACAGTACCTTTCTAACCTGCTGTGTGTGTATATATGTGTATGTGTAGGTCTGTCCACCCTGCAAGTGATCCTGGATACAGCAGCAGAGAGGAAGTGGATTGTAACAGCCATCAACGTAGGCAACCAGAAGGATGAGAGGAAGGACGAGGCGTATCGCTCCATGTTCCAAGACCTGGAGATACGAAAGGAGAGGAGAGTCATTCTGGACTGTGAACAAGACAAGGTTAAAGACATCATGGACCAGGTTGGTCTGTCTGTCTGTCTGTCTGTCTGTCTGTCTGTCTGTCTGTCTGTCTGTCTGTCTGTCTGTCTGTCTGTCTGTCTGTCTGTCTGTCTGTGTCTAGATTGTGAACAAGAAAAGGTTAAAAGTCTAACAGGCTGACTACACCTCTCGCGTCGGGGGGTGAAGTGACTATGCATAGATAATATACAGCGAGTAGCAGCAGTGGACACAACAAGGGCAGGGGGGGTCAATGTAATAGTCCGGTGGCCATTTTATTAATTGTTCAGCAGACTTATGGCTTGGGGGTAGAAACTGTTCAGCAGGCTTATGGCTTGGGGGTAGAAACTGTTCAGCAGGCTTATGGCTTGGAGGTAGAAACTGTTCAGCAGGCTTATGGCTTGGGGGTAGAAACTGTTCAGCAGGCTTATGGCTTGGGGGTAGAAACTTTTCAGCAGGCTTATGGCTTGGGGGTAGAAACTGTTCAGCAGGCTTATGGCTTGGGGGTAGAAACTGTTCAGCAGGCTTATGGCTTGGGGGTAGAAGCTGTTCAGCAGGCTTATGGCTTGGAGGTAGAAACTGTTCAGCAGGCTTATGGCTTGGGGGTAGAAACTGTTCAGCAGGCTTATGGCTTGGGGGTAGAAACTGTTCAGCAGGCTTATGGCTTGGGGGTAGAAACTGTTCAGCAGGCTTATGGCTTGGGGGTAGAAACTGTTCAGCAGGCTTATGGCTTGGGGGTAGAAATGTTCAGCAGGCTTATGGCTTGGGGGTAGAAACTGTTCAGCAGGCTTATGGCTTGGGGGTAGAAACTGTTCAGCAGGCTTATGGCTTGGGGGTAGAAACTGTTCAGCAGGCTTATGGCTTGGGGGTAGAAACTGTTCAGCAGGCTTATGGCTTGGGGGTAGAAACTGTTCAGCAGGCTTATGGCTTGGGGGTAGAAACTGTTCAGCAGGCTTATGGCTTGGGGGTAGAAACTGTTCAGCAGGCTTATGGCTTGGGGGTAGAAACTGTTCATCAGGCTTATGGCTTGGGGGTAGAAACTATTCAGCAGGCTTATGGCTTGGGGGTAGAAACTGTTCAGCAGGCTTATGGCTTGGGGGTAGAAACTGTTCAGCAGGCTTATGGCTTGGGGGTAGAAACTGTTCAGCAGGCTTATGGCTTGGGGGTAGAAGCTGTTCAGCAGGCTTATGGCTTGGAGGTAGAAACTGTTCAGCAGGCTTATGGCTTGGGGGTAGAAACTGTTCAGCAGGCTTATGGCTTGGGGGTAGAAACTGTTCAGCAGGCTTATAGCTTGGGGGTAGAAACTGTTCAGCAGGCTTATGGCTTGGGGGTAGAAACTGTTCAGCAGGCTTATGGCTTGGGGGTAGAAACTGTTCAGCAGGTTTATGGCTTGGGGGTAGAAACTGTTCAGCAGTCTTATGGCTTGGGGGTAGAAACTGTTCAGCAGTCTTATGGCTTGGGGGGGTAGAAACTGTTAAGGAGCCTTTTGGTCCTAGACCTGGCGCTCCGGTACCGCTTGCCGTGCGGTAGCAGAGAAAACTGTTGACTGGAGTCTCTGACAATTTTATGGGCTTTCCTCTGACACCACCTATTATATAGGTCCTGGATGGCAGGAAGCTTGGCCCCAGTGATGTACTGGGCTGTACGCATTACCCTCTGTAGTGCATTACGGTCAGATGCCGAGCAGTTTCCATACCAAGTGGTGATGCAACCGGTCAGGGTGCTCTCGATGGTGCAGCTGTAGAACCTTTTGAGGATCTGGGGACCCATGCCAAATCTTTTCAGTCTCCTGGGGGAGAAAAGGTTTTGTTGTGCCCTCTTCATGACTGTTTTGGTGTGTTTGGACCATGATAGTTCGTTGGTGATGTGGACACCAAGGAACTTGAAACTCTCAACCCGCTCCACTTCAGCCCCGTCGATGTTAATGGGGGCGTGTTCAGCCTGCCTTTTCCTGTAGTCTACGATCAACTCCTTAGTCTTGCTCACATTGAGGGAGAGGTTGTTGTCCTGGCACCATACTGCCAGGTCTCTGATCTCCTCCCTATAGGCTGTGTCATCGTTGTCGGTGATCAGGCCTACCACTGTTGTGTCGTCAGCAAACTTAATGATGGTGTTGGAGTCATGTTTGTCCAGGCAGGAGGGGAGTACACACCCCTGAGGGGCACCATTGTTGAGGATCAGCGTGGCAGATGTATTGTTGCCTAGTCTTACCACCTGGGGGCGGCCCGTCAGGAAGTCCAGGATCCAGTTGCAGAGGGAGGTGTTTAGTCCCAGGGTCCTTAGCTTATTGATGAGCTTCGAGGGCACTATGGTGTTGAACGCTGTAGTCAATGAATAGCATTCTCACGTAGGTGTTCCTTTTGCCCAGGTGGGAAAGGGCAGTGTGGAGTGTGATTGAGATTGCGTCATCTGTGGATCTGTTGGAGCGGTATGCGAATTGGAGTGGGTCTAGGATATCCGGGATGATGGTGTGGATGTGAGCCATGACCAGCCTTTCAAAGCACTTCATGGCTACCGACGTGAGCGCTACGGGTCGGTAGTCATATAGGCAGGTTACCTTCCTTGGGCACAGGGACTATGGTGGTCTGCTTGAAACATGTTGGTATTACAGACTCAGACAGGGAGAGGTTTAAAATGTCAGTGAAGACACTTGCCAGTGGGTCAGTGCATGCTTTGAGTACACGTCCTGGTAATCCATCTGGCCCCGCGGCTTTGTGAATTAAAGGTCTTCCTCACATCGGCTACCGAGTGCGTTATCACACAGTCATCCAGAACAGCTGGTGTTCTTTTGTAGTCTGTAATAGTTTGCCCATCTGACGAGCATCAGAGCCGGTGTAGTAGGATTCAATCTGAATCCTGTATTGACGCGTTGCTTGTTTGATGGTTCGTCAGGATTTCTTACAGGCGTCTGGATTAGTGCCCCGCTCCTTGAAAGCGGCAGCTCTAGCCTTTAGCTCGATGTGGATATTGCCTGTAATCCATGGGTTCTGGTTGGGATATGTACCTCAAGAGGCTGAAGAAATTTGGCTTGTCACCCAAAACCCTGACAAATTTTTACCACAGCCTGGTACGGCAACTGCACCACCCTCAACTGCAGGGCTCTCCAGAGGGTAGTGCGATCTGCCCAACACATCATCGGGTACAAGCTAACTGCCATCCAGGACACAGCACCTGATGTCACAGGTGAACCCTAACCCTAACCTAACCTAGGAAGGCCAAAAAGATCATCAAGGTCAACAACCACCCGATCCACTGCCTGTTCCTGCGGCTATGGAATCCATTACATTTACATTTACATTTAAGTCATTTAGCAGACGGGTGCATTCACCTTATGACATCCAGTGGAACAGCCACTTTACAATAGTGCATCAAAATCTTTTAGGGGGGGGGGGGTGAGAAGGATTACTTATCCTATCCTAGGTATTCCTTAAAGAGGTGGGGTTTCAGGTGTCTCCGGAAGGTGGTGATTGACTCCGCTGTCCTGGCGTCGTGAGGGAGTTTGTTCCACCATTGGGGGGCCAGAGCAGCGAACAGTTTTGACTGGGCTGAGCGGGAACTGTACTTCCTCAGTGGTAGGGAGGCGAGCAGGCCAGAGGTGGATGAACGCAGTGCCCTTGTTTGGGTGTAGGGCCTGATCAGAGCCTGGAGGTACTGAGGTGCCGTTCCCCTCACAGCTCCGTAGGCAAGCACCATGGTCTTGTAGCGGATGCAAGCTTCAACTGGAAGCCAGTGGAGAGAGCGGAGGAGCGGGGTGACGTGAGAGAACTTGGGAAGGTTGAACACCAGACGGGCTGCGGCGTTCTGGATGAGTTGTAGGGGTTTAATGGCACAGGCAGGGAGCCCAGCCAACAGTGAGTTGCAGTAATCCAGACGGGAGATGACAAGTGCCTGGATTAGGACCTGCGCCGCTTCCTGTGTGAGGCAGGGTCGTACTCTGCGGATGTTGTAGAGCATGAACCTACAGGAACGGGCCACCGCCTTGATGGTAGTTGAGAACGACAGGGTGTTGTCCAGGATTACGCCAAGGTTCTTAGCGCTCTGGGAGGAGGACACAATGGAGTTGTCAACCGTGATGGCGAGATCATGGAATGGGCAGTCCTTCCCCGGGAGGAAGAGCAGCTCCGTCTTGCCGAGGTTCAGCTTGAGGTGGTGATCCGTCATCCACACTGATATGTCTGCCAGACATGCAGAGATGCGATTCGCCACCTGGTCATCAGAAGGGGGAAAGGAGAAGATTAATTGTGTGTCGTCTGCATAGCAATGATAGGAGAGACCATGTGAGGTTATGACAGAGCCAAGTGACTTTGTGTATAGCGAGAATAGGAGAGGGCCTAGAACAGAGCCCTGGGGGACACCAGTGGTGAGAGCGCGTGGTGAGGAGACAGATTCTCGCCACGCCACCTGGTAGGAGCGACCTGTCAGGTAGGACGCAATCCAAGCGTGGGCCGCGCCGGAGATGCCCAACTCGGAGAGGGTGGAGAGGAGGATCTGATGGTTCACAGTATCGAAGGCAGCCGATAGGTCTAGAAGGATGAGAGCAGAGGAGAGAGAGTTAGCTTTAGCAGTGCGGAGCGCCTCCGTGATACAGAGAAGAGCAGTCTCAGTTGAATGACTAGTCTTGAAACCTGACTGATTTGGATCAAGAAGGTCATTCTGAGAGAGATAGCGGGAGAGCTGGCCAAGGACGGCACGTTCAAGAGTTTTGGAGAGAAAAGAAAGAAGGGATACTGGTCTGTAGTTGTTGACATCGGAGGGATCGAGTGTAGGTTTTTTCAGAAGGGGTGCAACTCTCGCTCTCTTGAAGACGGAAGGGACGTAGCCAGCGGTCAGGGATGAGTTGATGAGCGAGGTGAGGTAAGGGAGAAGGTCTCCGGAAATGGTCTGGAGAAGAGAGGAGGGGATAGGGTCAAGCGGGCAGGTTGTTGTCGTCGACCTTCTTTTCAAAATGGTTGACGAAGTCATCTGCAGAGAGGGAGGAGGGGGGGAGGGGGAGGAGGATTCAGGAGGGAGGAGAAGGTGGCAAAGAGCTTCCTAGGGTTAGAGGCAGATGCTTGGAATTTAGAGTGGTAGAAAGTGGCTTTAGCAGCAGAGACAGAGGAGGAAAATGTAGAGAGGAGGGAGTGAAAGGATGCCAGGTCCGCAGGGAGGCGAGTTTTCCTCCATTTCCGCTCGGCTGCCCGGAGCCCTGTTCTGTGAGCTCGCAATGAGTCGTCGAGCCACGGAGCGGGAGGGGAGGACCGAGCCGGCCTGGAGAATAGGGGACATAGAGAGTCAAAGGATGCAGAAAGGGAGGAGAGGAGGGTTGAGGAGGCAGAATCAGGAGATAGGTTGGAGAAGGTTTGAGCAGAGGGAAGAGATGATAGGATGGAAGAGGAGAGAGTAGCGGGGGAGAGAGAGCGAAGGTTGGGACGGCGCGATACCATCCGAGTAGGGTCAGTGTGGGAAGTGTTGGATGAGAGCGAGAGGGAAAAGGATACAAGGTAGTGGTCGGAGACTTGGAGTGGAGTTGCAATGAGGTTAGTGGAAGAACAGCATCTAGTAAAGATGAGGTCGAGCGTATTGCCTGCCTTGTGAGTAGGGGGGGAAGGTGAGAGGGTGAGGTCAAAAGAGGAGAGGAGTGGAAAGAAGGAGGCAGAGAGGAATGAGTCAAAGGTAGACGTGGGGAGGTTAAAGTCGCCCAGAACTGTGAGAGGTGAGCCGTCCTCAGGAAAGGAGCTTATCAAGGCATCAAGCTCATTGATGAACTCTCCGAGGGAACCTGGAGGGCGATAAATGATAAGGATGTTAAGCTTGAAAGGGCTGGTAACTGTGACAGCATGGAATTCAAAGGAGGCGATAGACAGATGGGTAAGGGGAGAAAGAGAGAATGACCACTTGGGAGAGATGAGGATCCCGGTGCCACCACCCCGCTGACCAGAAGCTCTCGGGTGTGCGAGAACACGTGGGCGGACGAAGAGAGAGCAGTAGGAGTAGCAGTGTTATCTGTGGTGATCCATGTTTCCGTCAGTGCCAAGAAGTCGAGGGACTGGAGGGAGGCATAGGCTGAGATGAACTCTGCCTTGTTGGCCGCAGATCGGCAGTTCCAGAGGCTACCGGAGACCTGGAACTCCACGTGGGTCGTGCGCGCTGGGACCACCAGATTAGGGTGGCCGCGGCCACGCGGTGTGGAGCGTTTGTATTGTCTGTGCAGAGAGGAGAGAACAGGGATAGACAGACACATAGTTGACAGGCTACAGAAGAGGCTACGCTAATGCAAGGAGATTGGAATGACAAGTGGACTACACGTCTCGAATGTTCAGAAAGTTAAGCTTACGTAGCAAGAATCTTATTGACTGATCCATTGTCTGTTGACTGTATTAGGTACAGTATAAGGTAAAGGGTATTTGTGACATTGGGCTCTACTGGGATCCATTGTCTGTTGACTGTATTAAGTACAGTATAAGGTAAAGGGTATTTGTGACATTGGGCTCTACTGGGATCCATTGTCTGTTGACGGTATTAGGTACAGTATAAGGTAAAGGGTATTTGTGACATTGGGCTCTACTGGGATCCATTGTCTGTTGACTGTATTAGGTACAGTATAAGGTAAAGGGTATTTGTGACATTGGGCTCTACTGGGATCCATTGTCTGTTGACTGTATTAGGTACAGTATAAGGTAAAGGGTATTTGTGACATTGGGCTCTACTGGGATCCATTGTCTGTTGACTGTATTAGGTACAGTATAAGGTAAAGGGTATTTGTGACATTGGGCTCTACTGGGATCCATTGTCTGTTGACTGTATTAGGTACAGTATAAGGTAAAGGTTATTTGTGACATTGGGCTCTACTGGGATCCATTGTCTGTTGACTGTATTAGGTACAGTATAAGGTAAAGGTATTTGTGACATTGGGCTCTACTGGGATCCATTGTCTGTTGACTGTATTAGGTACAGTATAAGGTAAAGGGTATTTGTGACATTGGGCTCTACTGGGATCCATTGTCTGTTGACTGTATTAAGTACAGTATAAGGTAAAGGGTATTTGTGACATTGGGCTCTACTGGGATCCATTGTCTGTTGACTGTATTAGGTACAGTATCAGGTAAAGGGTATTTGTGACATTGGGCTCTACTGGGATCCATTGGGCTCTACTGGGATCCATTGTCTGTTGACTGTATTAGGTACAGTATAAGGTAAAGGGTATTTGTGACATTGGGCTCTACTGGGATCCATTGTCTGTTGACTGTATTAGGTACAGTATAAGGTAAAGGGTATTTGTGACATTGGGCTCTACTGGGATCCATTGTCTGTTGACTGTATTAGGTACAGTATAAGGTAAAGGGTATTTGTGACATTGGGCTCTACTGGGATCCATTGTCTGTTGACTGTATTAGGTACAGTATAAGGTAAAGGGTATTTGTGACATTGGGCTCTATTGGGATCCATTGGGCTCTAATGGGATCCATTGTCTGTTGACTGTATTAGGTACAGTATAAGGTAAAGGGTATTTGTGACATTGGGCTCTAATGGGATCCATTGTCTGTTGACTGTATTAGGTACAGTATAAGGTAAAGGGTATTTGTGACATTGGGCTCTAATGGGATCCATTGGGCTCTAATGGGATCCATTGTCTGTTGACTGTATTAGGTACAGTATAAGGTAAAGGTATTTGTGACATTGGGCTCTACTGGGATCCATTGTCTGTTGACTGTATTAGGTACAGTATAAGGTAAAGGGTATTTGTGACATTGGGCTCTACTGGGATCCATTGGGCTCTACTGGGATCCATTGGGCTCTACTGGGATCCATTGTCTGTTGACTGTATTAGGTACAGTATAAGGTAAAGGGTATTTGTGACATTGGGCTCTACTGGGATCCATTGGGCTCTACTGGGATCCATTGGGCTCTACTGGGATCCATTGGGCTCTAATGGGATCCATTGTCTGTTGACTGTATTAGGTACAGTATAAGGTAAAGGGTATTTGTGACATTGGGCTCTACTGGGATCCATTGGGCTCTACTGGGATCCATTGGGCTCTACTGGGATCCATTGTCTGTTGACTGTATTAGGTACAGTATAAGGTAAAGGGTATTTGTGACATTGGGCTCTACTGGGATCCATTGGGCTCTACTGGGATCCATTGGGCTCTACTGGGATCCATTGGGCTCTACTGGGATCCATTGTCTGTTGACTGTATTAGGTACAGTATAAGGTAAAGGGTATTTGTGACATTGTTTTACGAGTATATTGATGTGTGCTTTAATCCATTTTATAGGTAAAACGTCTGTGTTTATCCCTTCCTAATATGGTATTGTTTTCTATAATATTGTTTTCTATAATATTGTTTTCTATAATATTGTTTTCTATAATATTGTTTTATATAATATTGTTTTCTATAATATTGTTTTATATAATATTGTTTTCTATAATATTGTTTTATATAATATTGTTTTCTATAATATTGTTTTATATAATATTGTTTTCTATAATATTGTTTTCTATAATATTGTTTTCTATAATATTGTTTAATATAATATTGTTTTATATAATATTGTTTTATATAATATTGTTTTCTATAATATTGTTTTAAATTATATTGTTTTTTGTGTTCCTGCAGGTCATCACCATTGGCCGACATGTTAAAGGATACCATTACATCATCGCTAACCTGGTATGATGCCTGATACCTCTCATATTTCTACATAACTTGTACTGACATCACACATAGCCTGGTACTAACCTGGTATGATCCCTGGTACTAACCTGGTATGATCCCTGGTACTAACCTGGTATGATCCCTGGTACTAACCTGGTATGATCCCTGGTACTAACCTGGTATGATCCCTGGTACTAACCTGGTATGATCCCTGGTACTAACCTGGCATGATCCCTGGTACTAACCTGGTATGATCCCTGGTACTAACCTGGTATGATCCCTGGTACTAACCTGATATGATCCCTGGTACTAATCTGGTATGATCCCTGGTACTAACCTGGTATGATCCCTGGTACTAACCTGGTATGATCCCTGGTACTAACCTGGTATGATCCCTGGTACTAACCTGGTATGATCCCTGGTACTAACCTGGTATGATCCCTGGTACTAACCTGGTATGATCCCTGGTACTAACCTGGTATGATCCCTGGTACTAACCTTGTATGATTCCTGGTACTAACCTGGTATGATCCCTGATACTAACCTGGTATGATCCCTGGTACTAACCTGATATGATCCCTGGTACTAACCTGGTATTATCCCTGGTACTAACCTGGTATGATCCCTGGTACTAACCTGGTATGATCCCTGGTACTAACCTGGTATGATCCCTGGTACTAACCTGGTATGATCCCTGGTACTAACCTGGTATGATCCCTGGTACTAACCTGGTATGATCCCTGGTACTAACCTGGTATGATCCCTGGTACTAACCAAGTATGATACCTGGTACTAACCTGGTATGATCCCTGGTACTAACCTGGTATGATCCCTGGTACTAACCTGGTATGATCTCTGGTACTAACCTGGTATGATCCCTGGTACTAACCAAGTATGATCCCTGGTACTAACCTGGTATGATCCCTGGTACTAACCTGGTATGATCCCTGGTACTAACCTGGTATGATCCCTGGTACTAACCTGGTATGATCCCTGGTACTAACCTGGTATGATCCCTGGTACTAACCTGGTATGATCCCTGGTACTAACCTGGTATGATCCCTGGTACTAACCAAGTATGATCCTTGGTACTAACCTGGTATGATCCCTGGTACTAACCTGGTATGATCCCTGATACTAACCTGGTATGATCCCTGATACTAACCTGGTATGATCCCTGGTACTAACCTGGTATGATCCCTGATACCTCTCATATTACTACATAACTGGTAATGACATCACATATAGCCTGGTACTAACTCAGTGTGTGTGTGTGTGTGTGTGTGTGTGTGTGTGTGTGTGTGTGTGTGTGTGTGTGTGTGTGTGTGTGTGTGTGTGTGTGTGTCCAGGGCTTCGTTGATGGTGACCTGTCTAAGATCCAGTATGGGGGAGCCAATGTGTCGGGTTTCCAGATTGTTGACTTTGAGGAGCCACTCGTCTCCAAGTTCGACCAGAGATGGGAAGCACTGGAGGAGAAAGAGTACCCTGGTGCTGACAACAGGATCAGGGTAGTACCCCTAACCTCTAACCTCTAACCCCTAACCCCTACCCTAACCCTGGTGCTGACAGCAGGATCAGGGTAGTACCCCTAACCTCTAACCTCTAACCCCTAACCCCTACCCTAACCCTGGTGCTGACAACAGGATCAGGGTAGTACCCCTAACCTCTAACCTCTAACCCCTAACCCCTACCCTAACCCTGGTGCTGACAGCAGGATCAGGGTAGTACCCCTAACCTCTAACCCCTAACCCCTACCCTAACCCTGGTGCTGACAGCAGGATCAGGGTAGTACCCCTAACCTCTAACCCCTAACCCCTACCCTAACCCTGGTGCTGACAGCAGGATCAGGGTACGACCTCTAACCCCTACCCTAACCCTGGTGCTGACAGAAGGATCAGGCTACGACCTCTAACCCCTACCCTAACTTGCACGAACACAGAAATGGGTTATTAGAACAGCATATCAGCACATCTCTCAATAACTCTCCATTTCTCTCTCCCGCTATCTCTCTCTCTCTCTCTCTCTCTCTCTCTCTCTCTCTCTCTCTCTCTCTCTCTCTCTCTCTCTCCCCTCTCTCCACATCTTTCAATATATCGTCATCTCTCGATCTCTTTCTCTCTCCCTCTATCCCTCTCTCTCTCTCCATCTATGAATATCTCTTCATTTCTCTCTCTCTCTCCATCTCTGAATATCTCCATTTCTCTCTCCCTCTATCTCTCTCTCTCTATCTCTCTCTCTCCCCATCTCTGAATATCTCTCCATTTCTCTCTCCCTCTATCTCTCTCTCTCTCCATTTCTGAATATCTCTTCATTTCTCTCTCCCTCTATCTTTCTCTCTCTCCATCTCTGAATATCTCTCCATTTCTCTCTCCCACTATCCCTCTATCTCTCCCTCTCTCTCTCTGTCCCTCTCTCCCTCTATCTCTCTCTCTCCATCTCTGAATATCTCTCCATTTCTCTCTCCCGCTATCCCTCTATCTCTCTATCTCTCTCTCCCTCTCTCTCTCTGTCCCTCTCTCCCTCTATCTCTCTCTCTCCATCTCTGAATATCTCTCAATTTCTCTCTCCCGCTATCCCTCTATCTCTCTCTCTCCATCTCTGAATATCTCTCCATTTCTCTCTCCTGCTATCCCTCTATCTCTCCATCTCTCTCTCCCCATCTCTGAATATCTCTCCATTTCTCTCTCCTGCTATCCCTCTATCTCTCTATCTCTCTCTCCCTCTCTCTCTCTGTCCCTCTCTCCCTCTATCTCTCTCTCTCCATCTCTGAATATCTCTCCATTTCTCTCTCCTGCTATCCCTCTATCTCTCCATCTCTCTCTCTCCCCATCTCTGAATATCTCTCATTTCTCTCTCCCTCTATCCCTCTATCTCTCTCCCTCTCTCCCTCTCTCTCTCTCTCTCTCTCTCTCTCTCTCTCTCTCTCTCTCTCTCTCTCTCTCTCCCGCTATCTCCCGCTATCTCCTCTCTCTCTCTCTCTCTCTCTCTCTCTCTCCCGCTATCCCTCTCTCTCTCTCTCTCTCTCTCTCTCTCTCTCTCCTGCTATCCCTCTATCTCTCTCTCTCTCTCTCTCTCTCTCCCGCTATCCTCTCTCTCTCTCTCTCTCTCTCTCTCTCTCTCTCTCTCTCTCTCTCTCTCTCTCTCTCTCTCTCCCGCTATCCCTCTATCTCTCTCTCCCGCTATCCCTCTATCTCTCTCTCTCTATCTCTCTATCCCTCTCTCTCTCTCTCTCTCTCTCCCGCTATCCCTCTATCCCTCTATCTCTCTCTCTCTCTCTCTCTCTCTCTCTATCCCTCTATCTCTCTCTCTCTCTCTCTCTCTCTCTCTCCCCTCTATCCCTCTATCTCTCTCTCTCTCCCTCTCTCTCTCTCTCTCTCTCTCTCCCTCTATCCCTCTATCTCTCTCTCTCTCTCCCTCTATCCCTCTATCTCTCTCTCTCTCTCTCTCTCTCTCCCGCTATCCCTCTATCCCTCTATCTCTCTCTCTCTCCCTCTATCCCTCTATCTCTCTCTCTCTCTCCAGTACACATCAGCTCTGACTTATGATGCGGTCCAGGTTATGACTGAAGCGTTCCGGACACTCACCAAGCAGCGGATTGATTTCAGTCGTCGTGGCAATAACGGAGACTGTCTGGCCAATCCAGCAGTGCCCTGGTCTCAGGGGATGGAGATAGAACGCGCTCTCAAACAGGTTACCATAGAAACAGATTTTAGCGTGTTTTTAGGGTCTTCAATGATCTTGTGTGTTGTGTAATTTTATATGGATGGGGTAAAATACTGTGTGTGTGTGTGTGTGTGTGTGTGTGTGTGTGTGTGTGTGTGTGTGTCTGTGTGTGTCTGTGTGTGTCTGTGTGTGTGTCTGTGTGTGTCTGTGTGTGTCTGTGTGTGTGTGTGTGTGTGTGTGTGTGTGTGTGTGTGTGTGTGTGTGTGTGTGTGTGTGTGTGTGTGTGTGTGTGTGTGTGTGTGTGTCTGTGTGTGTCTGTGTGTGTGTGTGTGTGTCTGTGTGTGTCTGTGTGTGTCTGTGTGTGTGTGTGTGTGTCTGTGTGTGTCTGTGTGTGTGTGTGTGTGTGTGTGTGTGTGTCTGTGTCTGTGTGTGTCTGTGTGTGTCTGTGTGTGTCTGTGTGTGTGTCTGTGTGTGTCTGTGTGTGTCTGTGTGTGTCTGTGTGTGTCTGTGTGTGTGTGTGTGTGTGTGTGTGTGTGTGTGTGTGTGTGTCTGTGTGTGTGTGTGTGTGTGTGTGTGTGTGTGTGTGTGTGTGTGTGTGTGTGTGTGTGTGTGTGTGTGTGTGTGTGTGTGTGTCTGTGTGTGTGTGTGTGTGTGTGTGTGTGTGTGTGTGTGTGTGTGTGTGTGTG
>NW_026284709.1:0-1829 GCF_023373465.1 Oncorhynchus keta | reverse complement strand
AAAGAACACCATACCTACTGTGAAGCATGGGGGTGGAAAAATCATGCTTTGGGGCTGTTTTTCTGCAAAGGGACCAGGATGACTGATCCGTGTAAAGGAAAGAATGAATGGGGCAATGTATCGTGAGATTTTGAGTGAAAACCTACTTCCATCAGCAAGGGCATTTAAGATGAAACGTGGCTGGGTCTTTCAGCATGACAATGATCCCAAACACACTGCCCGGGCAATGAAGGAGTGGCTTCGTAAGAAGCATTTCAAGGTCCTGGAGTGGCCTTGCCAGTCTCCAGATCTTAACCCCATAGAAAATCTTTGGAGGGAGTTGAAAGTCCGTGTTGCCCAGCAACAGCCCCAAAACATCACTGCTCTAGAGGAGATCTGCATGGAGGAATAGGCCAAAATACCAGCAACGGTGTGTGAAAACCTTGTGAAGACTTACAGAAAACGTTTGACCTCTGTCATTGCCAACAATGGGTATATAACAAAGTATTGAGATAAACTTTTGTTATTGACCAAATACTTATTTTCCATCATAATTTGCAAATAAATTCATTAAAAAACCTACAATGTGATTTTCTGGATTTTTCCCCTAATTTTTATGATGAAAATTACAGGCCTCTCTCATCTTTTTAAGTGGGAGAACTTGCACAATTGGTGGCTGACTAAATACTTTTTTGCCCCACTGTATATATATTCATAAACAAAAAGGCACAGGACAAACCCAAAGCGCAAAACATAAAGTACTCAATAAATAGTAGGAGAGATCACTCTAAGGAAAACAAGTAACATTTACAAAGACCGACAAAGACAAATGGCAGAGGGAGTATATATACAGTGATAGATTGGGGATTGGAACCAGGTGTGTGTAATGATGACGAGACAAGTCCGGGGTTGATGATGAGTAAAGGGCATTTTCCAGCAGTAGGTTTGGCAGCAGCTTGAAGGCCTGACCCTGAGCTGGACAAGAAGGGGAGCCAAAGCGAAGGCTGGTGAGACAGTGACAGTTGTCCCCCCGACCTTGGGGACAACCCCAGAGACACGGTGCAGGCCTGTCGGTCGGTCGTGACGCCGCCTGTGGGTGTCCCGAATGAGAGAACGATCCAGGACATCCTGCACAGGAACCCAGCACCGCTTTTCGGGCTCAGCTTCCGGCAGGGCAGGTGGAGGGACAAGTCCTTCCTAGAAAGCCAGACCCTGTCACCGGAGTGAAATACCGGAGCCACACCGAGGTGACGATTGGCCTGCGCCTTCTGCCGGAGGACGACACGCTGGAGAGCGGTGTTCAATACCTTCTCGGTACCAATCATTAGGAAAGTACTTAGCACTGTGCATCTGTTCGATCACAGTGGGTATGAGAAGCAGGGGATAACTGAATTTAACAGTAGCCTTATTCAGTGTCCGGTAATCGATACAGGGGCGGAGACCACCCTCCTCTTCTTCATGAAAAAGAAGCTGGAGGCGGCTGGAGAGGTGGACGGACGGATTAATCTCTGGGCCAGCGCCCCCCCTGGACGTAGGCCTCCTTGGCTTAGATCTCTGCATGCGAGAGAAGGTAGATGTGCCCCCGCAGGAGGATAGAACCAGACAGTAGGTCGATGAGAAGGCGATGAGGGGGCAAGCACGTGGCACGAGTCTTCGAAAAATCCACCTGTTGGTGCGGGTACTCTTCCGGGATGGAGATATGGGTGGCCTGCTCCGGACTTTCCACGGAGGTGGCAACGATCGACACAGAGACACCTCCCCTGACAATCCTGCGACCAACCCAACAACCTCCTCTCTGTCCACAATATACTGGGGTTATGCAACTGTAGCCAGGGGAAACCTAGAACTAC
>NW_026284708.1:0-11424 GCF_023373465.1 Oncorhynchus keta | reverse complement strand
ATTCCCTGTCTTGGGTCAGTTAGGATCACCACTTTATTTTAAGAATGTGAAATGTCAGAATAATAGTGAGAGAAATGTTTGCTTAATCTTTAATTATTTCATCACGTTCCCAGTGGGTCAGAAGTTTACATACACTCAATTAGTATTTGATAGCATTGCGTTTAAATTGTATAACTTGGGGTAAACATTTTGGGTAGCCTTCCACAAGCTTCCACAATAAGTTGGGTGAATTCTGGGCCATTCTTCTCGACAGAACTGGTGTAACTGAGTCAGGTTTGTAGGCCTCCTTGCTCGCACATGTTATTTCAGTTCTGCCACAAATTTTCTATAAGATTGAGGTCAGGGCTTTGTGATGGCCACTCCAATACCTTGACTTTGTAGTCCTAACCTGTTAGACCTATAGGGGCAGTATTTCATTTTTGGATAAAAAGACGCGCCCGTTTTTAAGCGTCAATATTTTGTCACGAAAGATGCTCGACTATGCTTGGAATTGATAGTTTTGGGAAAGAAGACACGCTGGCGTTTCCAGAACTGCAACGATTTTCACTGTGAGTGCCATAGAACAAAATCTACAGGCAAAACCAAGATGTTTGAGTGACCAGGAAATCAACAGGATTTCTGGAGGCACGTTTTCCATGATCGCCTTATATGGCTGTGAATGCGACAGGAATGAACGGACACTTCCTATCGTTTCCCCCAGGTGTCTGCAGCATTGTGACGTATTTGTAGGCATATCATTGGAAGATTGACCATAAGAGACTACAATTACCAAGTGTCCCGCACGGTGTCTGCGTGGAAATTGGTGCGCAAAAGTCAGGTACCAGTATTTTTCCATCCGAATCAGAGAAGAATGCACGCTTCCAGGGACGGCATTTCAATGAAGAGATATATGACAAAACACCTTGAGGATTGATTCAAACAACGTTTTCCATGTTTCAGTCGATATTATGGAGTTAATTCGGAAAAAAGTTCGACGTTTAGGTGACTGAATTTTCGGTTAGTTTCGGTAGCCAAATGCACATAGTAGCATTGTGTCACTACACAAGCATCTTTCAGGAAAAACTGCTATGTAACTGAGAGTCTCCTCATTGAAACATCTGAAGTTCTTCAAAGGTAAATTATTTTATTTGATCCCTTTGCTGGTTTTTGTGAATGTTGCGTGCTAAAATGCTAACGCTAAATGCTAAGCTAGCTATCACCACTCTTACACAAATTATTGATTTTCTCTGGTTCTAAAGCATATCTGAGACGACAGGATTGTTAAGAAAAGGATAAGCTTGAGGGCAGGCATATTTATTTTATTTCATTTGCAATTTTGAAGTCGCTAATGTTGCGTTATGGTAATGAGCTTGAGGCTGTAGTCATGATCCCGCATGCGGGATGGGGCGGCCTAAGAGGTTTTAATAGATTTTCCAAAACTTTGGAAGTATGTTTGGGGTCATTGTCCATTTGGAAGACCCATTTGTGACCAAGCTTTAACTTCCTGACTGATGTCTTGAGATGTTGCTTCAATATATCCACATCATTGTCCTACCTCATGATGCCATCTATTTTTGTGAAGTGCACCAGTCCCTCCTGTAGCAAATCACCCCCACAGCATGATGCTGCCACCCCCGTGCTTCACGGTTGGGATGGTGTTCTTCAGCTTGCAAGCCTCCCCCTTTTTCCTCCAAACATAACAATGGTAATTATGGCCAAACAGTTCTATTTTTGTGTCATCATACCAGAGGACATTTCTCCAAAAATTACGATATTTGTCGCCATGTGCAGTTGCAAACCGTAGTCTGGCGTTTTTATGGCGGTTTAGGAGCAGTGGCTTCTTCCTTACTGGGCAGCCTTACAGGTGATGTAGGACTCATTTTACTGTGGATATAGATACTTTTGTACCTGTCTCCTCCAGCATCTTCACAAAGGTCCTTTGCTGTTGTTCTGGGATTAGTTTGCACTTTTCGCAGCAAAGTACGTTCATCTCTAGGAGACATAATGCTTCTCCTTCCTGAGCGGTGCATGACGACTGCGTGGTCCCATGGTGCGTACTATTGTTTGTACAGATTAATGTGGTACCTTCAGGCGTTTGGAAATTGCTCCCAAGGATGAACAAGACTTGTAGAGGTCTACAGTATTTTTTCTGAGGTCTTGGCTGATGTCTTTTGATTAGACCATGATGTCAAGCAAAGAGGCACTGAGTTTGAAGGTGGGCCTTGAAAGACATCCACAGGTACACCTCCAATTGACTCAAATTATTGTTAATTAGCATTTTAGAAGCTTCTAATTCAATTACATCATTTTCTGGAATTTTCCAAGCTGTTTAAAGGCACAGTCAACGTAGAGTATGTAAACTTCTGACCCACTGGAAATGTGATACAGTGAATTATATGTGAAATAATCTGTCTGTTAGCAGTTGCTGGAAAACTACTTGTGTCATGTACAAAGTAGATGTCCTAACTGACTTGCCAAAACTGTAGTTTGTTAACATGAAATTTGTGGAGTGGTTGAAAAACGAGTTTGAATGACTCCAACCTAAGTGTATGTAAAGTGATTGTACTTCCGTCGCCGACTGAGATGGCCGCCTCGCTCGCGTTCCTAGGAAACTATGCAGTTTTTTGTTTTTTTACGTGTTATTTCTTACATTAGTACCCCAGGTCATCTTAGGTTTCATTACATACAGTCGAGAAGAACTACTGAATATAAGATCAGCGTCAACTCACCATCAGTACGACCAAGAATATGTTTTCCGCGACGCGGATCCCTGTGTTCTGCCTTACAAACAGGACAACGGAATGGATCGCATGCAGCGACCCAAGGAAACGACTCCGAAAAAGAGGGAAACGAGGCGGTGTTCTGGTCAGACTCCGAAAAAGGGCACATCGCGCACCACTTCCCAACATTCTTCTTGCCAATGTCCAGTCTCTCGACAACAAGGTTGACAAAATCCGAGCAAGGGTAGCATTCCAGAGGGACATCAGAGACTGCAACGTTCTCTGCTTCACGGAAACATGGCTTACTGGGAAGACGCTATCCAGGGCGGTGCAGCCAACGGGTTTCTCCACGCATCGCGCCGACAGAAACATACATCTCTGGTAAGAAGAGGGGCGTATGCCTCATGACTAACGGGACATGGTGTGATGAAGGAAACATACAGGAACTCAAATCCTTCTGTTCACCTGATTTAGAATTCCTCACAATCAAATGTAGACCGCATTATCTTCCAAGAGAATTCTCTTCGATTATAATCACAGCCGTATATATCCCCCCAAGCAGACACATCGATGGCTCTGAACGAACTTTATTTAACTCTTTGCAAACTGGAAACCATTTATCCGGAGGCTGCATTCATTGTAGCTGGGGATTTTAACAAAGCTAATCTGAAAACAAGACTCCCTAAATTTTATCAGCATATCGATTGCGCAACCAGGGGTGGTAAAACCTTGGATCATTGTTACTCTAACTTCCGCGACGCATATAAGGCCCTGCCCCGCCCCCTTCGGGAAAGCTGACCACGACTCCATTTTGCTGATCCCTGCCTACAGGCAGAAGCTAAAACAAGAGGCTCCCACGCTGAGGTCTGTCCAACGCTGGTCAGACCAAGCTGACTCCACACTCCAAGACTGCTTCCATCACGTGGACTGGGACATGTTTCGTATTGCGTCAGATGGGAATATTGACGAATACGCTGATTCGGTGTGCGAGTTCATTAGAACATGCGTCGAAGATGTCGTTCCCATAGCAACGATTAAAACATTCCCTAACCAGAAACCGTGGATTGATGGCAGCATTCGCGTGAAACTGAAAGCGCGAACCACTGCTTTTAATCAGGGCAAGGTGTCTGGTAACATGACCGAATATAAACAATGCAGCTATTCCCTCCGCAAGGCTGTCAAACAAGCTAAGCGTCAGTACAGAGACAAAGTGGAATCTCAATTCAATGGCTCAGACACAAGAGGCATGTGGCAGGGTCTACAGTCAATCACGGACTACAAGAAGAAACCCAGCCCAGTCACGGACCAGGATGTCTTGCTCCCAGGCAGACTAAATAACTTTTTGCCCGCTTTGAGGACAATACAGTGCCACTGACACGGCCTGCAACGAAAACATGCGGTCTCTCCTTCACTGCAGCCGAGGTGAGTAAGACATTTAAACGTGTTAACCCTCGCAAGGCTGCAGGCCCAGACGGCATCCCCAGCCGCACCCTCAGAGCATGCGCAGACCAGCTGGCCGGTGTGTTTACGGACATATTCAATCAATCCCTATACCAGTCTGCTGTTCCCACATGCTTCAAGAGGGCCACCATTGTTCCTGTTCCCAAGAAAGCTAAGGTAACTGAGCTAAACGACTACCGCCCCGTAGCACTCACTTCCGTCATCATGAAGTGCTTTGAGAGACTAGTCAAGGACCATATCACCTCCACCCTACCTGACACCCTAGACCCACTCCAATTTGCTTACCGCCCAAATAGGTCCACAGACGATGCAATCTCAACCACACTGCACACTGCCCTAACCCACCTGGACAAGAGGAATACCTATGTGAGAATGCTGTTCATCGACTACAGCTCGGCATTCAACACCATAGTACCCTCCAAGCTCGTCATCAAGCTCGAGACCCTGGGTCTCGACCCGCCCTGTGCAACTGGGTACTGGACTTCCTGACGGGCCGCCCCAGGTGGTGAGGGTAGGCAACAACATCTCCTCCCCGCTGATCCTCAACACGCGGGCCCCACAGGGTGCGTTCTGAGCCCTCTCCTGTACTCCCTGTTCACCCACGACTGCGTGGCCACGCACACCTCCAACTCAATCATCAAGTTTGCGGACGACACAACAGTGGTAGGCTTGATTACCAACAACGACGAGACGGCCTACAGGGGAGGAGGTGAGGGCCCTCGGAGTGTGGTGTCAGGAAAATAACCTCACACTCAACGTCAACAAAACTAAGGAGATGATTGTGGACTTCAGGAAACAGCAGAGGGAACACCCCCTATCCACATCGATGGAACAGTAGTGGAGAGGGTAGCTAGTTTTAAGTTCCTCGGCATACACATCACAGACAAACTGAATTGGTCCACTCACACTGACAGCGTCGTGAAGAAGGCGCAGCAGCGCCTCTTCAACCTCAGGAGGCTGAAGAAATTCGGCTTGTCACCAAAGCACTCACAAACTTCTACAGATGCACAATCGAGAGCATCCTGGCGGGCTGTATCACCGCCTGGTACGGCAACTGCTCCGCCCCTCAACCGTAAGGCTCTCCAGAGGGTAGTGAGGACTGCACAACGCATCACCGGGGCAAACTACCTGCCCTCCAGGACACCTACCCGATGTTACAAGAAGGCCATAAAGATCATCAAGACATCAACCACCCCAACCACTGCCTGTTCACCCCGCTATCATCCAGAAGGCGAGGTCAGTACAGGTGCATCAAAGCTGGGACCGAGAGACTGAAAAACAGCTTCTATCTCAAGGCCATCAGACTGTTAAACAGCCACCACTAACATTGAGTGGCTGCTGCCAACACACTGTCATTGACACTGACCCAACTCCAGCCACTTTAATAATGGGAATTGATGGGAAATGATTTAAATATATCACTAGCCACTTTAAACAATGTACCTTATATAATGTTACTTACCCTACATTATTCATCTCATATGCATACGTATATACTTTACTCTACATCATCGACTGCATCCTTATGTAATACATGTATCACTAGCCACTTTAACTATGCCACTTTGTTTACTTTGTCTACACACCATCTCATATGTATATACTGTACTGATACCATCTGCTCTGTACCATCACTCATTCATATATCCTTATGTACATATTCCTTATCCCCTTACACTGTGTATAAGACAGTAGTTTTGGAATTGTTAGTTAGATTACTTGTTGGTTATCACTGCATTGTCGGAACTAGAAGCACAAGCATTTCGCTACCTCGCATTAACATCTGCTAACCATGTGTATGTGACAAATAAAATCTGATTTGATTTGATTTGAAAACTTTCGACTTGACCATGATATCCAATTATTATCCAATTATGGTTCAAGCATTTAAAAAAAACAATTTTCACGGTTCGATAAAAGTCCTGGTTTGGTGGGACTGGCGGCGCGTCTGAAATAGAAGTTTAACTTCTCTAGGGTAGAGAGCAGCATTTGGAATATTGGATGAAAAGCGCGTCTAAAGTAAATTACCTGCTACTCAGGCCCAGAAGCTAGGATATGCATACAATTGGTACATTTGGATAGAAAACACTAAAGTTTCCAAAACTGTTAAAAATAATATCTGTGAGTATAACAGAACTGATTTGGCAGGAAAAACTGAGAAAATCCATCCAGGAAGTATACATTTTTGGGGGTAGTTTTATATTCAATGCCATTACAGTATTCATTGACTTAGGACTCAAATTGCAGTTCCTATGCCTTCCACTAGATGTCAACAGTCTTTGTGAAATTGTTTCAGGCTTGTATTCTGGAAAATGAGGGAGTAAGACCAGTCTTAATGACTGGACCCTAAAGTGTCCCAGAGCTTTTTCATGCGCAATCCCGAGAGCGCGCCTTTCTTGTTTACATTTACATTTACATTTAAGTCATTTAGCAGACGCTCTTATCCAGAGCGACTTACAAATTGGTGCATACACCTTATGACATCCAGTGGAACAGCCACTTGCATCTAAATCTTTTTTTTGGGGGTGAGAAGGATTACTTACCCTTACTTACCTATCCTAGGTATTCCTTGAAGAGGTGGGGTTTCCAGGTGTCTCCGGAAGGTGGTGATTGACTCCGCTGTCCTGGCGTTGTGAGGAGTTTGTTCCACCATTGGGGGCCAGAGCAGCGAACAGTTTTGACTGGGCTGAGCGGGAACTGTACTTCCTCAGTGGTAGGGAGGCGAGCAGGCCAGAGGTGGGATGAACGCAGTGCCCTTGTTTGGGTGTAGGGCCTGATCAGAGCCTGGAGGTACTGAGGTGCCGTTCCCTCAGCTCCGCAGGCAAGCACCATGGTCTTGTAGCGGATGCGAGCTTCAACTGGAAGCCAGTGGAGAGAGCGGAGGAGCTGGGTGACGTGGAGAGAACTTGGGAAGGTTGAACACCAGACGGGCTGCGTTCTGATGAGTTGTAGGGGTTTAATGGCACAGGCAGGGAGCCCAGCCAACAGCGAGTTGCAGTAATCAAGACGGGAGATGACAAGTGCCTGGATTAGACCTGCGCCGCTTCCTGTGTGAGGCAGGGTGTACTCTGCGGATGTTGTAGAGCATGAACCTACAGGAACGGGACACCGCCTTGATGTTAGCTGAGAACGCCAGGGTGTTGTCCAGGATCACGCCAAGGTTCTTAGCGCTCTGGGAGGAGGACACAATGGAGTTGTCAACCGTGATGGCGAGATCATGGAACGGGCAGTCCTTCCCCGGAGGAAGAGGAGCTCCGCCTTGCTGAGGTTCAGCTTGAGGTGGTGATCCGTCATCCACACTGATGTCTGCCAGACATGCAGAGATGCGATTCGCCACCGTTGGTGGGGAATTTTTACCTTTATATTGACAACGTTATTGTCCGGTTGAAATATTATCGATTATTTAGGCTAAAACAACCTGAGGATTGAATATAAACATCATTTGACATGTTTCTATGAACTTTACTGATACAATTTGGATATTTTTGTCTTCCCTGTTGTGACTGCGTTTGAGCCTTTGGATTACTGAAGTAAACGTGAACAAACAGAGGTTTTTGGATATAAAGAGAGACTTTATTGAACAAAACTAACATTTATTGAGTAAAAATGAATGTCTTCTGAGTGCAACCATATGAAGATCATCAAAGCTAAGTGATTAATTTTATCTCCATTTCTGACTTGTGTAACTCTTCTACTTGGCTCATTACTGTTTGTAATGATTTGTCTGCTGATGATGATGATGTTGTCAAATAATTGCATGGTATGCTTTCGCCGTAAAGCCTTTTGAAATCTGACACTGTGGTTGGATTCACAAGAAGTGAATCTTTAAACCTATGTTTAACACGTGTATATTTTCAGAATTTTTATAATCAGTATTTCTGTTTTTGAACTATGGAGCTCTGAAATTTCACTTGATGTTGGTCATGTGGGGACGCTACCGTCCCACATACCCTAGAGAGGTTTTAACATACCAACTCTATCGTCCACTAACACCTCAATGTTTGCATGTTACATCTGTGCCATCTCCCAAGTGTTTAGACCAGTGAATAATAAGGTAGAGGCATGAATTATACCGCAAAACACTGTCACATCAGGCAAGTTAATTACACTAACAGTTAAAATGAGACTGAGACATAAATTAGGCCAAATTACCTGCTCCCTTCATGAACTTAAAGCAACATCTTTCCTGCTAGTCAACTTATCACAACAAAACTGTTTAGCAACTAATGTTAGCTAGCTAGCGAATATTAGGCTAGCAATGCCATACAAGCTGCTAGCTAGCAAGCTAACATACCGCCACACCAACGTTAGCAACTTGCGTTAACGCCAGCTAAGTTAGCATGTACTTCAACATCAAGTTGAGTTTACTTTGCTAGCTCATTAACGTGTTAAGGTTTACTGTTTGAGCAGACATTACAGACAGACAATCGTAAATTATAAAAGTTTGTGTTATCTATGACAATAGTCGGAATGGTAACATGTAACAACAGAAGGAAAGATGTAATGTTACTTGATGTGTCGCAGTAAAAAACAATCTGCAGTAGAGAAGGTTTTTTACCTCGAAAATTGACGGTTGGCATCCAACAACAATGAAAATTGATGGATTGGAATTGGCAACAAGCCCACGAGCCAATCCCAGTAGACCTTTTCCTTTCTGTGAGATAACATGGGTCGGGTTTTGCTCAAGGACCAATAGAATCGCTCTACATGATTCAAAATCCAGGCCAGCGAATTGGTGCTCCATCTGTGTGCCACGAGCATATATTCGGTATTTGAAAACGTCTGGTGGTGATAAATACAAACAAATGAACTGTTATTTTGTTCCAAAAGCCTACCATCATCATTTTTCTATAGCTTCTACCACGCCCGAGGGACTATACTCACTTCTTGTTGATGAAATTGGTCTTTCCGGCTTCTTCTGTGAGGGTTTAAGAGGTATCGCCACCTACTGTACGTAGTGTATAAGGTTGTAGGAGAGTATACATTATAGACTGTAGCAGCCTATGTATCTCTAATGCAATTAACATTACTTGGTAAAGGAGAGTAAAAAGGGGGGTAGTTTGAGTTTACTCTCCACTATTTGTGGTCACAGGCTGACATCCAAATGCAATGGCTATGGGTTCCTAATGTTTAGCAATGCAAGGACATCCCGGCCGGCCATTTGTGCACCACCTTGTTAGCTTGATAGTATTTTTTATTGGGAAAATAAATCAAATGCAAAGCTCTGTCATAACACTCTGCCATAATACTGTGAGATTATTCTACTTTACCCAGAGTCAGATGAACTCATGGGTACCATTTATTTTGTCTCTGTGTGCAGTTTGCAGATGATTGAAGTTAGCATATCGTTAGCTTAGCGTAATTGCTGGAAGTTTCCAGGTACAGTAATTGGCGCCTCTCAGAAGCAGTGAAATAGACCTAACTACTCCAAAGCTGGATGGCTATACATATAATTGAAAATGAAAAATTGCCTCTGGGCATTTCCATGTAAAAGGCCCCATGAGCATTAACATGTGAAGTTCATAGGAGCACATCAAATTTTGTGTCAAATGAAAATGAAAAGTACATTTGTTTTTTAAATGAAGGCATTTACATTTCAACCATTTTCCATCCTAACAATTTGGAATAAGCAAAGGCTTTGATTTCTGGTCAAACAGATGGAAAAGGGGTCTTAGAAAACATGTAGAAGAAAAAGTCTTAAAAGGTATTAGAAATACATTAAAATACTATTGTTCAGGTAGAGATGCTTGCCAACTGATATCAACATTTACATCTAGTTTTGCAGAGATTATTTTCCTTCTGTAAATGTAAGAAATATTGCCTAGTGTCATGTCATTCTGTTACCATACCCCGCATCTTTAAGATATTTTCACATTTCTCCCACAGAAGTAAAAAGGTAGATCTAACAATTAGTTAGTGTTTTTACTGATACATTTTATTTATGATTTATTAAGTGATTAAAACAGATCATTCTGTTACCAAATCAGTAACAGAAGGACCAGAAAATCGGTAACAGAATGACTGCAACTGAATTGGCTACAATGGGAATTCATAGTAGTTACACAAACCACAGTTGGGTCATCTACTACTGACCTCTCTTCCATACTTGTGTTCAGCTCATAACTTTTCTTTCTCTTTCTGTTGACTTAGTGGTCAAGCAAATGTGTGAAAACAGTCTCTCTCCCGCTCCAGTTAATGTCACCTCTCCTGGATCTTACTGACACCTACCCATGAGCCCCCTCTTTCCATTTACTGTAACCAGTCCTCTCACCCACTGAGCACCGACCACCACTGGATGTCCATGGATGTTGACAAGTAGTTGAAATTTAGCAAGTTCAAATCTGAACCAATTATAGACATCTGTTTCACAAGTATGGACAGTACAGAACAGCAGAGCACAGTAAAGAAAAGTATAGTACTGTTCAGTAGAATTTCCATGATCTCGCCATCACGGTTGACAACTCCATTGTGTCCTCCTCCCAGAGCGCTAAGAACCTTGGCGTGATCCTGGACAACACCCTGTCGTTCTCAACTAACATCAAGGCGGTGGCCCATTCCTGTAGGTTCATGCTCTACAACATCCGCAGAGTACGACCCTGCCTCACACAGGAAGCGGCGCAGGTCCTAATCCAGGCACTTGTCATCTCCCGTCTGGATTACTGCAACTCGCTGTTGGCTGGGCTCCCTGCCTGTGCCATTAAACCCCTACAACTCATCCAGAACGCTGCAGCCCGTCTGGTGTTCAACCTTCCCAAGTTCTCTCACGTCACCCTGCTCCTCCGCTCTCTCCACTGGCTTCCAGTTGAAGCTCGCATCCGCTACAAGACCATGGTGCTTGCCTACGGAGCTGTGAGGGGAACGGCACCTCAGTACCTCCAGGCTCTGATCAGGCCCTACACCCAAACAAGGGCACTGCGTTCATCCACCTCTGGCCTGCTCGCCTCCCTACCACTGAGGAAGTACAGTTCCCGCTCAGCCCAGTCAAAACTGTTCGCTGCTCTGGTCCCCCAATGGTGGAACAAACTCCCCCACGACGCCAGGACAGCGGAGTCAATCACCACCTTCCGGAGACACCTGAAACCCCACCTCTTTAAGGAATACCTAGGATAGGATAAAGTAATCCTTCTCACCCCCCTTAAAAGATTTAGATGCACTATTGTAAAGTGGATGTTCCACTGGATGTCATAAGGTGAATGCACCATTTGTAAGTCGCTCTTGATAAGAGCGCCTGCTAAATGACTTAAATGTAAATGTAAATGTAAAT
>NW_026284707.1:0-12264 GCF_023373465.1 Oncorhynchus keta | reverse complement strand
CACACACACACACACACACACACACACACACACACACACACACACACACACACACACACACACACACACACACACACACACACACACACACACACACACACACTCTTGACTACCCTATTCTGCTGTCTCTCTTGACTACCCTATTCTGTTGCTGTCTCTCTTGTCTGCCCTCTTCTGTTGCTGTCCTCCATCCTCGCTCATACTGTCCTGTTTGTAAAAGTGTAAGTAAACAATTGTTTTAATAATAATTTCAGAGGCTTTTTCACATCACATGCAAATTCTGTGTACGCAATGTTTTACTTTTTTCACTGTATGTATTTCCTCTCTTATAATTTGTGCAAATAAAACTCACTAGAATCCTATAGAGAGCAGCTTGAAGTTATACAGTTGACTGTGTGTCAGTCCACCTGCCCTCTTCTGTCACTTTTCTGTGTCTTATCTATTACTGCCTCCTTTGTCTATTCTCTTCTGTGATGGCCTGTTCTGTTCTGTTGGTGTCTCTCTCCATCATATCCTATTCTTCCATTGCTGTCTCTGTGTCTTGTCTGGTGTCTCTCTCCATCATATCCTATTCTTCCGTTGTTGTCTCTGTGTCTTGTCTGGTGTCTCCTCTCCATCACCTCCTCTTATGTTGCCGTCTCTGTGTCTTGTCTGGTGTAGTATCTTTAGTTTTGCAATCCAGAAACCGTCAAGGGGATACTGGGGAGACGTGTGTCTGGGTCACCTAAATCATCCTCTTCCGTACCATTTTCCCTTGGCTGCTGCAGTTTCTAAATGCTCCACTGGCCTGCTGTTCTAAATGCTCCCCTGGCCTGCTGTTCATCTCCCCTGGCCTGCTGTTCTAAATGCTCCCCTGGCCTGCTGTTCTAAATGCTCCACTGGCCTGCTGTTCTAAATGCTCCACTGGCCTGCTGTTCTAAATGCTCCACTGGCCTGCTGTTCTAAATGCTCCACTGGCCTGCTGTTCTCATCTGTCCTCCTCTTTGGCTAATCTGAAAGGTAAAGGTGCAACATGTCTTTAGTCAGTTTTAAGGGGCGACTGCACTGCACCTGATTTGACAGGAGAATAAATTATAAGTATATTTTTAGGGGCAGTTGCTCTTTACTGTTACTGTATACTGACACGACCAGGGCAAATAACTTGTAAAGACAAATTCAAATATCCTCATAACAGCACAAAACAACTCCAAACATGACAGATAAGAAGCTACATAAGCCCTAGGCTATATGAATATAAAGAGACATGAGCTAAAATTGTACCTGTAGAATTAAATAAGCTATAGGATCTCTATGATTCACTTCATTTAATCAGAATTAAAACTTCTTGTGACTAGTGGCGATATTTAAATTTTTGGATGAAAAACGTTCCCGTTTTAAACAAGATATTTTGTCACCAAAAGATGCTCGACTATGCATGTAATTGACAGCTTTGGATAGAAAACACTCTGACGTTTCCAAAACTGCAAAGATATTGTCTGTGAGTGCAACAGAACTGATGTTACAGGCGAAAACCCAGATTAACATCCAATCAGAAGTGCCATACTTTTTTTGAAACAGCCTCATGCCAATGACTCCTTATATGGCTGTGAATGAGCTACTTAATGAGCTTACGTTTTTTCTACGTATTCCCCAAGGTGTCTACAGCATTGTGACGTCCTTTTTACGCATTTATGTTGAAGAATAGCCGTAAGGGACCATATTTAGCAAGTGGTCACATGGTGTTTCCCGCAGAAAAATCTTAAAGCGTAAAATACTGAGGGGTAGCCATTTTCCAATCGCTTCTTATGAGAAACCAATTGCCTGACGGATATATTATCGAATATATATGTTAAAAACACCTTGAGGATTGATCCTAGACAACGTTTGCCGTGTTTCTGTCGATATTATGGAGCTCATTTGGAAAAAAGTTTGGCGTTGTAGTGCTAGCATTTTCCAGTCGATTTCTCAGCCAAGCATGATGAACAAACGGGAGCTATTTCGCCTACAAAAATAATGTTTTTGGAAAATAGGAACATTTGCTATCTAACTGGGAGTCTCCTGAGTGAAAACATCCGAAGTTCTTCAAAGGTAAATTATTTAATTTGATTGCTTTTCTTATTTTCGTGAAAATGTTGCCTGCTGCCAGCAGAGCCTAGCATAGCATTATGCCATGATAAACTTACACAAATGCTTGTCTAGCGTTGGCTGTAAAGCATATTTTGAAAATCTGAGATGACAGTGTGATTAACAAAAGGCTAAGCTTGTGTTTCAATATATATATATATACATTTGCGATTTTCATGGATAGGAAGATTTTGTAGGAAGATTTATGTCCGCTGTGTTATGCTAATTGTTTTGAGGCTATGATTATGCTCCCGGATCCGGGATGGGTAGATCAGAGTTAAACAAGCTAATGTGAGATTTTTAGATTACAGAACATTTTGGTATACATAACTTAAGGGCCTATGTATTTTAAATGTTTTCTTCAATCAACAATCATCGACAAAGCTGGCCATCTTTCCCCCTTCTAAATGTAATTTCAAGTCTATTTATTTGCACATACACAATGTACAATGAAATGCTTACTTCAGGTTGTCTTCGACAATGCAACAACAAGATAAAAAGTATGTTGCTAAGTGAATAAAAAGACTAATACAAATAAAAGATCAATGAAATATATTTAAAAATGGGAAGTTTTTTTTACAAGTAGTTACACAGCCATTTGATAATAATAGAAATGAGACAAGCATATTCACCTGTACAATGGAATAGGTTATGATTCATTCCATTTTGTCCGTTCCAGCACATCAGTATTGCACATTTTATACAAGGTTAAATATAAAGTTGGGGGGAAAAATTCAGCTTCAGTCCACAGGGGGGCACTGTGTCACTGTCATAAAATACAGTGTTTGCTTCGGTTAGAAAAATGTTCTCTCATCTCTTCAATCTCAGCTAACCAGCCAAGCTAGTAGCTACCAAAGTGTCTATTAGCCGCCAGTAGCTACCAAAGTGGCTAGCCAGCCAAGCTAGTAGCTACCAAAGTGTCTATTCAGCTAAGCCAGTAGCTACCAAAGTAGCTAATAGCCAAGCTAGTAGCTACCAAAGTGGCTAGCCAGCTAAGCCAGTAGCTACCAAAGTGTCTAGCCAGCCAAGCCAAAGTGGTTAGCCAAAGTGGCTAGCCAGCCAAGCTAGTAGATTTACCAAAGTGGCTAGCCAGCAAGCTAGTAGCTACCAAAGTGGCTAGTCAGCAAGCCAGTAGCTAGCCACAAGCCAGTAGCTACCAAAGAGCCAGCCAAGCTAGTAGCTACCAAAGTGGCTAGTCAGCAAACCAGTAGCTACCAAAGTGGCTAGCCAGCCAAGCTAGTAGCTACCAAAGTGGCTAGCCAGCCAAGCTAATTACATAAAAACAAAACCCATCAAATACACTTGCTGGACATAAACACTTTTTCTTAATGACTTATATCAATTTTCTTAGATTGCCAATTCACTAAATATACCCACCGTAAAGAACTCCAAACATTACCTTGGATAACATTGGTTTTAGAGCCATTTATGCACCTGTTATACTATCTGATTACTTGGCATTATTACGATTCACATATAGCTAACTGATAGTAAAGCAGTTCTTCTGTGTAAATCTTGTTTCATCTCTTTTGGCTTTGTCCTGGATAGTAGAAGGAAGGTTCAGTGAATGGGTATGTCCATAGCCAAGTCAATAGGGCTGACTGGATAGCTTGAAGGAAGGTTCAGTGAATGGGTACGTCCATGTCAAAAAGCCAATAGGGCTGACTCGATGCTTGAAGAAGGTTCAGTGAATGGATATATCATAGTAGCCAATAGGGCTGACTGGATAGCTTTGAAGGAAGGTTCAGTGAATGGGCATAATCATAGTAAGTCAATAGGGCCGACTGGATAGCTTGAAGGAAGGTTCAGTGAATGGGTATGTCCAGTAAGTCATGAGGCTGACTGGATAGCTTGAAGGAAGGTTCAGAGTGAATGGTATGTCCATAGTAAGTCAATAGGGCTGACTGGATATCTTGAAGGAAGGTTCAGTGAATTATGTCCATAGTGCCATTAGGGCTGACTGGATAGCTTGAAGGAAGGTTCAGTGAATGGGCATGTCCATAGTAGTCTCAATAAATGACTGGATAGCTTGAAGAAGGTTCAGTGAATGGTATGTCCATGTAAGCCAATAGGGCTGACTGGATAGCTTGAAGGAGGTTCAGTGAATGGGTATGTAGTAAGTTAATAGGGGCTGACTGGATAGCTTGAAGGAAGGTTCAGTGAATGGGTATGTCCATAGTAAGTCAATAGGAGAAACTGGATAGCTTGAAGGAAGGTTCAGTGAATGGGTAATGTCCATAGTAAGTTAATAGGGCTGACTGAAGAAGCTTGAAGGAAGGTTCAGTGAATGGAACATGTCCATAGTAGTCAATAGAGAATCAAATAACACTGGCCATGAAGTGTTGTTAGGTAGCTACCCATGACGCAATTGACATGTACTGTACCTTGTATAACATTCATTTTAGGTCACATTTTACCTGCTGAAGAGATGCTGTCTATTAGATTTCAACGATTCACATATATCTAGCTGATAATTAGGAGGTAAACGTTTACTTTGGTATATCTTATTTATTCATTGTCGTCATTGTCCTGGCTGGAAGAAGGTTCAGTGAATGGGGGTACCGTGTGAGGTATCACAGCAAATTGTCCTGGCTGGAAGAAGGTTTAGTGAATGGGGAGGTGCCGTGTGAGGCACACAGGTAAATTGTCCTGGCTGGAAGGTTCAGTGAATGGGGAGGTGCCGTGTGAGGCAAACACAGCAAATTGTCCTGGCTGGAAGAAGGTTCAGTGAATGGGAGGTGCCGTGAGAAACACAGTAAATTGTCCTGGCTGGAAGAAGGTTCAGTGAATGGGGAGGTGCCATGTGAGAAACACAGTAAATTGTCTACTAGCTGGAAGGTTCAGTGAATGGAGGAGGTGCCCGTGTGAGGTAGCACAGTAAATTGTCCTGGCTGGAAGAAGGTGCCGGTGAATGGGGAGGTGCCGTGTGAGGAAACACAGTAAATTGTCCTGGCTGGAAGAAGGTTCAGTGAATGGGAGGTGCCGTGTGAGGAAACACAGTAAATTGTCCTGGCTGGAAGAAGGTTCAGTGAATGGGGAGGTGCCGTGTGACGAACACAGTAAATTGTCCTGGCTGGAAGAAGGTTCAGTGGGAGGTGCCGTGAGGGGGTAACACAGTAAATTGTCCTGGCTGGAAGAAGGTTCAGTGAATGGGAGGTGCCGTGTGAGACAATAACATCCTGGCTGGAAGAAGGTTCAGTGAATGGGGAGGTGTGTGAGGAAACACAGTGGCTGGAAGAAGGTTCAGTGAATGGGGAGGTGCCGTGTGAGGTAACACAGTAAATTGTCCTGGCTGGAAGAAGGTTCAGTGAATGGGGAGTGCCGTGTGAGGAAACACAGTAAATTGTCCTGGCTGGAAGAAGGTTCAGTGAATGGGGAGGTGCCGTGTGACGTAACACAGTAAATTGTCCCTGGCTGGAAGAAGGTTTACTGAATGGGGAGGTACCGTGTGAGGTATCACAGTAAATTGTCCTGGCTGGAAGAAGGTTCAGTGAATGGGGAGGTGCCGTGTGAGGTAACATTAAATTGTCCTAAATGGAAGAAGGTTCAGTGAATGGGAGGTGCTGTGAGGAAACACAGTAAAATTGTCCTGGCTGGAAGAAGGTTCAGTGAATGAGGAGTGCCGTGTGAGGTAACACAGTAAATTGTCCTGGCTGGAAGGTTCAGTGAATGGGAGGTGCCGTGTGAGGAAGCACAGTAAATTGTCCTGGCTGGAAGAAGGTTCAGTGAATGGGGAGGTGCAGTGTGACGTAACACAGTAAATTGTCCTGGCTGGAAGAAGGTTTACTGAATGGGGAGGTGCCGTGTGAGGTATCACAGTAAATTGTCCTGGCTGGAAGAAGGTTCAGTGAATGGGGAGGTGCCGTGTGAGGTAACACAGTAAATTGTCCTGGCTGGAAGAAGGTTCAGTGAATGGGGAGGTGCCGTGTGAGGTAACACAGTAAATTGTCCTGGCTGGAAGAAGGTTCAGTGAAATAGGAGGTGCCGTGTGAGGTATCACAGTAAAATTGTCCTAGCTGGAAGAAGGTTCAGTGAATGGGGAGGTGCCGTGTGAGGAAACACAGTAAATTGTCCTGGCTGGAAGAAGGTTTGCACTGAATGGGGAGGTGCCGTGTGAGGTATCACAGTAAATTGTCCTGGCTGGAAGAAGGTTCCAGTGAATGGGGAGGTGCCATGTGAGAAAACACAGTAAATTGTCCTGGCTGGAAGAAGGTTCAGTGAATGGGGAGGTGCCGTGTGAGAAAACACAGTAAATTGTCCTGGCTGGAAGAAGGTTCAGTGAATGGGGAGGTGCCGTGTGAGGGTAACACAGTAAATTGTCCTGGCTGGAAGAAGGTTTACTGAATGGGGAGGTGCAGTGAGGTATCACAGTAAATTGTCCTGGCTGGAAGAAGGTTCAGGAATGGGAGGTGCCGTGAGAACACAGTAAATTGTCTGGCTGGAAGAAGGTTCAGTGAATGGGGAGTGCCAGAGGAACACAGTAAGAGATGGTGTGAGTGCTTTTCAAATGTAACGTTTAATGTGTTCTCCACACTCTGTCCCTCACAAGGAATGACTCAGAGAACTTCCTTGGAGAATGCACTTGTGCTTAATGAGAGCGTGGAACACAATAATATGCATATTGAGAACACCTGTGTCATCTAACTGGTGCTGGGGGTGGGGAGGGGCCAAGGTACGTGATCGGGCCACTGCGTATTAACATCTCACCAATGCCGCGTACTCCTGGGCTTATTGCAGTGCCTGCTACTGCCTAGCCCACTGTATTGTGTTGTATATATTTTTCCTGGATTTTAATAATGTGCATAGCCCAAGTTATATCTGGTAAGGAAACTCATATCAGATAGAATCCCCCCACCAAAAAAAAAGCTGAGACAATTGAAAGATTTCTGGAGTCAAAACCATCCAGGCGTGAAAGTCTTGGAAAGCCTGGCTATTCCACAACGCCCTGATTTAATGGCTTGTAGTGCTCAAGAGTTGGCAAACAGAGGGGGAGAAGGAGGAGAGTGTAAACAGTGTTTTCCAGAAGGAGTTATCTTCCAACCTTACCATATGCCAGGGATTAGCCAGTAAAAGGGAGAACTGACAGGCATTTGATTTTGGGCCCTTTGAGAGAATGTATCTTTCATTTCTAAGATCATTAAATGTCTGAGAGTCAGCAAACATCACAACAGACTGAGTTTTCACAGACATCCATTTAATGTCAATCTCAGTTTAGAATATTTATACATAAAAGGCAATATTTATTCATCTAGCGTCTCTCTCTTGTGTTACAGGTCACGTGCTATTACATCTATTACATGACCAAAAGTATGTGGACTGCAGTTTATTCCAAAGTCACGGGTAATAATATAGGACATTTTGCTGCTATAACAGCCTCCATTCTTCTGGGAAGGCTTTCCATTAGATGTTGGAACATTGCTGCAGGGGCCCTATTTCTCCGCCACAAGATCATTAGTGAGTTGGGCACTGATGTTGGACAATCGCTTTTGTGCACTTGGGCATTGTCATGCTGGAAAAGAAATGGCCTTCCCCAAACTGTTGACACAAAGTTGGAAGCAATAGAATCATCTAGGAATGTCATTGTATGCTGTAGGAGTTAAGATTTCCCTTCCACTGGAATAAAAAGGACTTAACCGAACATGACAATGGCCTCACCATTATTCTCCTCCACCAAACTTTACAGTTGGCACTATGCATTGGGCCAGGTAGGATTGTCCTGGAATCTGCCCAAACTCAGATTCGTCTGTCGGACTACCAGATGGTGAAGCATGATTCATCACTCCAGAACACGTTTCCACTGCTCCAGAGTCCAATGGTGGAGAGCTTTACCTCAAGCAGACATCAGCCACATTGTGATCTGGGGCTTGTGGGTCATGGAAAACCATTTCCTTAGAGGCCCAATGAACAGTTCTTTGTGTTGACGCTTTTGCTTCCAGAGGCAGTTTGAACCGGTAGTGAGTGTTACAGAACCGAGGACAGATGATTTTCAGCAATTTGCTCTCCGTTCTGAACTTCTCGGCTGAGCCGTTGTTGCTCCTAGAGGTTTCCATTTCACAATAACAGTACTTACAGTTGACCTGGGCAGTATGAGAAAGGCCAAAATTTGACAAACTGACTTGTTGGATTTGTGGCATTCTATGACAGTGCTACTTTGAAAGTCACTAAGCTCTTCAGTAAGCCATTCTACTGACAATGTTTGTTTATGGAGAGACTGGCTGTGGGATCAATTTTATACACCTGTCCAGCAGGTGTGGCTGAAATAGACAACACACAGAGGTGAAGGGGTGTCTAGTATACTTTTGCAAAGATAGTATCTATTTTTTTATTGCGTCTGAGAGATAGGTTTATTGTTTAACATGTTTGCATTTGACCTGCTGAATGTTTGATGCCAATCATACTACTGAGGCACTTTCAGCACCTACTGCATGAAGACCTAGTAACACCTACTGGGATTCCAGTTCTTGCATTACACATGGAACCAGTTGAACTGGGAAACAACTCCATCACAGAGAAAGCCGTTGTTATTAATGTTGCCGCCAAACTGGAGGCAGTTGTGAAAAGTCAATATTTTGAGTTAATTGGCCAATGCCATCGTTGATTAGATAAAAATGTTTTATTAATTAGGCTATTCTTTGAACCATATGGTCTATCTACTAGAAACTCATGGACAATACGGACACAGATATAAACATTTGTATTGTATATGAACACATTTTAAAAATCTATCCTGAGTATAATTACCAAAGTTAGAATAGATTTCATAGACTACATGTTACACCAAATTGAGTGACAGGCGATGGCAGCCAGCTAACTGAGAAGATAGGTGCTGTAACCAGCCTAACTGAGAGACAGTGCTGTGACCAGCCTAACTGAGAGACAGTAGTGCTGACCAGCCTAACTGAGAGACAGTAGTGTGACCAGCCTAACTGAGAGACAGTGCTGTGACCAGCCTAACTGAGAGAGTGCCGTGACCATAACTGAGAGACAGTGGTGCAGAACCAGCCTAAGCTTTGAGACAGTGGTGTGACCAGCCCCTAATCTTTGAGAGACAGTGGTGTGACCAGCCTAACTGAGAGACAGTGGCCAACCTAGCTGAGAGACAGTGGGTGTGACCAGCCTAACTGAGAGACAGTGCTGTGACCAGCCTAACTGAGAGACAGTGCTGACCAGCCTAACTGGGGATAGTAGTGTGACCAGCCTAACTGAGAGACAGTGGGTGACCAGCTAACTGAGAGACAGTGCTGTGACCAGCCTAACTGAGAGACAGTGCTGTGACCAGCCCAACTGAGAGACAGTGGTGTGACCAGCCTAACTGAGAGACAGTCGTATCCAGGCGAGACCAACTAAATGGGGGAAGCAGAAGAGAGGTGTAGGGGGAAAACTGTCCCAGAATAGTTGTCATTCTATCGACGAAAATGAAATATAGACAACGTGTCAACTGTAGAAAATATACTGTATAGTAAAGACACTCAACACACATGTGCAGACTAATTCTCTTTCACAAAACTAAGACAGAGAACGAAAGAGGTTTATATATTTTTGTGTTTAAAAGCCAATCTGCAATGTAGGCAATTTATTTTAGATGAACATATTGTATAGGGTGGGTCAGCTGGAGGAGGGTCAGCTGAGGAGGTCAGCTGGTGGGTCAGCTGAGGGAAAGTCCCAGCTGAGGGGAGGGTCAGCTGGGGTGGGTCAGCTGGGAGGAGGGTCAGCTGAGGAGGGTCAGCTGTGGTGGGTCAGCTGAGGGAGGGGGAGGGTCAGCTGGGGAGGGTCAGCTGAGGAGGGTCAGCTGGGGAGGGTCAGCTGGGGAGGGTCAGCTGAGGAGGGTCAGCTGGGGAGGGTCAGCTGGGGAGGGTCAGCTGGGGAGGGTCAGCTGGGGAGGGTCAGCTGGGGAGGGTCAGCTGGGGAGGGTCAGCTGGGGAGGGTCAGCTGGGGAGGGTCAGCTGGGGAGGGTCAGCTGGGGAGGGTCAGCTGGGGAGGGTCAGCTGGGGAGGGTCAGCTGGGGAGGGTCAGCTGGGGAGGGTCAGCTGGGGAGGGTCAGCTGGGGAGGGTTAGCTGGGGAGGGTCAGCTTCTGTGGCCGATAGAGATTACCAACATATTAGTCCGTTAACGCCCTCACTTTCCTGCATGAACTGATGGTACTCGTGCAGACAGACACACACACACACACACACACACACACACACACACACACACACACACACACACACACACACACACACACACACACACACACACACACACACACACACACACAATTATGGCACAAAATAAGGGACAATGTCTATAAACTCTTTTTACAGAGAATTGCTCACATTTGGGCAAATCTTGATACTGCACTTTACCAGAAGCAATCCAGTTTAGTGCCCCTCCATGTACACACACACACACACATGCACACACACATGCACAAACACGCACACACACATGCACACACGCATACGCACACTAGCAAACACACAAACACACACAGGTTTACAATGTACCTCTGCAGTGCTTCTAAAGTGTTGTTTTATATTGAAGCCATATTTCATCTTGGCCTAGTTGTAGTCTCCATAAACTGCCTAAGGGGTTTGTACAGGGTAAGGGAATGTTGAGATGTATAAAAGAGATTGCAGGAGAGGAGAGGAGGGATACTTATATTCTCTCTCTCTCTCTCTCTCTGTCACACTCTCTCTCTCTCTCTCTCTCTCTCTGTAACCCCTCTCTCTCTTTCTTTGTCTCTCTCTCTCACTCTGAGGAGGATGGAGAGGTAGAGTTCCCAGGGAAACACTGAGGAGGATGGAAAGGTAGAGTTCCCAGGGAAACACTGAGGAGGATGAGAGGTAGAGTTCCCAGGGAAACACTGAGGAGGATGGAGAGGTAGAGTTACCAGGAAAACACTGAGGAGGGTGGAGGAAGGAGAGGTAGACTTACCAGGGAAACACTGAGGAGGGTGGAGAGCTAGAGTTACCAGGGAAACACCGAGGAGGGTGGAGAGGTAGAGTTCCCAGGGAAACACTGAGGAGGATGGAAAGGTAGAGTTCCCAGGGAAACACTGAGGAGGATGGAGAGGTAGAGTTACCAGGAAACACCGAGGAGGGTGGAGAGGTAGAGTTCCTAGGAAACACTGAGGAGGATGGAAAGGTAGAGTTCCCAGGGAAACACTGAGGAGGATGGAGAGGTAGAGTTCCCAGGGAAACACTGAGGAGGATGGAGAGGTAGAGTTACCAGGGAAACACTGAGGAGGATGGAGAGGTAGAGTTACCAGGAAAACACTGAGGAGGGTGGAGGAAGGAGAGGTAGACTTACCACGGGAAACACTGAGGAGGGTGGAGAGCTAGAGTTACCAGGGAAACACCGAGGAGGGTGGAGAGGTAGAGTTACCAGGGAAACACTGGAGGAGGGTGGAGGAAGGAGAGGTAGAGTTACCAGGGAAACACTGAGGAGGGTGGAGAGGTAGAGATACCAGGGAAACACTGAGGGAGGATGGAGAGGTAGAGTTACCAGGAAACACTGAGGAGGATGGAGAGATGGAGTTACCAGGGAAACACTGAGGAGGATGGAGAGATGGAGTTACCAGGGAAACACTGAGGAGGATGGAGAGATGGAGTTACCAGGGAAACACTGAGGAGGATGGAGAGATGGAGTTACCAGGGAAACACTGAGGAGGATGGAGAGATGGAGTTACCAGGGAAACACTGAGGAGGGGATGGAGAGATGGAGTTACCAGGGAAACACTGAGGAGGATGGAGAGATGGAGTTACCAGAAGCAAACTTTTCACCTTAACATTTTATTCCTATTACCTGTGTACAGACTCCACCGTCACAAATACTGAAAACGATTTACGCAAGATGGAGAAATTGCTGTTGCCTGGCTCCTACAATTTGTTTATTTTCTTGCCATTGCATCAAAAATGTTACAATGTAAAATTGTGTAAGAAAATAAATTGCACATCCAGTCTGTAAATTGAAATGACTTATTCTCCTGCATTTTAATGTATGTCTATTTCCTGTGTCATTACTGTGTTTGGCGCATATTGATGTTTCCCTCATCGTAGAACACAATCTTTCACTGATAAGTCCTCCTTCACACACACACACACACACACACACACACACACACACACACACACACACACACACACACACACACACACACACACACACACACACACATA
>NW_026284706.1:0-2445 GCF_023373465.1 Oncorhynchus keta | reverse complement strand
CCCTGGGGGTTAACTGTACAGTATAGATGAGGAGTACTCTACATGTGAGCCTGTCCCGTGTCTGTGTCTCTCAGGTAAATGTCTCACCTGTATTAAACCCCTGGGGGGTTAACTGTACAGTATAGATGAGGAGTACTCTACATGTGAGCCTGTCCCGTGTCTGTGTCTCTCAGGTAAATGTCTCACCTGTATTAAACCCCTGGGGGGTTAACTGTACAGTATAGATGAGGAGTACTCTACATGTGAGCCTGTCCCGTGTCTGTGTCTCTCAGGTAAATGTCTCACCTGTATTAAACCCCTGGGGGGTTAACTGTACAGTATAGATGAGGAGTACTCTACATGTGAGCCTGTCCCGTGTCTGTGTCTCTCAGGTAAATGTCTCACCTGTATTAAACCCCTGGGGGGGTTAACTGTACAGTATAGATGAGGAGTACTCTACATGTGAGCCTGTCCCGTGTCTGTGTCTCTCAGGTAAATGTCTCACCTGTATTAAACCCCTGGGGGGGTTAACTGTACAGTATAGATGAGGAGTACTCTACATGTGAGCCTGTCCCGTGTCTGTGTCTCTCAGGTAAATGTCTCACCTGTATTAAACCCCTGGGGGGTTAACTGTACAGTATAGATGAGGAGTACTCTACATGTGAGCCTGTCCCGTGTCTGTGTCTCTCAGGTAAATGTCTCACCTGTATTAAACCCCTGGGGGGGGTTAACTGTACAGTATAGATGAGGAGTACTCTACATGTGAGCCTGTCCCGTGTCTGTGTCTCTCAGGTAAATGTCTCACCTGTATTAAACCCCTGGGGGTTAACTGTACAGTATAGATGAGGAGTACTCTACATGTGAGCCTGTCCCGTGTCTGTGTCTCTCAGGTAAATGTCTCACCGTCAAAACCCCTGGGGCACCGTACAGTATAGATGAGGAGTACTTACATGTGAGCTCTGTCTCCGTGTCTGTGTTCTCAGGTAAAATGTCTCACCTGTATTAAAACCCCTGGGGCACTGTACAGTATAGATGAGGAGTACTCTGCCATGTGGCTCGTCCCGTGCTCCGTGCTCCTCAGGTAAAATGTCTCACCTGTATTAAAAACCCTGGGGGTAACTGTACAGTATAGATGAGGAGTACTCTACATGTGAGCCTGTCCCGTGTCTGTGTCTCTCAGGTAATGTCTCACTCTGTATTAAACCCTGGGGGGGTTAACTGTACAGTATAGATGAGGAGTACTCACATGTGAGCCTGTCCCGTGTCTGTGTCTCTCAGGTACATGTTACATTTACATTTACATTTAAGTCATTTATAAAGAGGTGGGGGTTTCAGGTGTCTCCGAAGGTGGTGATTGACTCGCTGTCCTGGCGTCGTGAGGGAGTTTGTTCCACCATTGGGGAGCCAGAGCAGCGAACAGTTTTGACTGGGCTGAGCGGGAACTGTACTTCCTCAGTGGTAGGGAGGCGAGCAGGCCAGAGGTGGATGAACGAGTGCCCTTGTTTGGGTGTAGGGCCTGATCAGAGCCTGGAGGTACTGAGGTGCCGTTCCCCTCACAGCTCCGTAGGCAAGCACCATGGTCTTGTAGCGGATGCGAGCTTCAACTGGAAGCCAGTGGAGAGAGCGGAGGAGCGGGGTGACGTGAGAGAACTTGGGAAGGTGAACACCAGACGGGCTGCGGCGTTCTGATGAGTTGTAGGGGTTTAATGGGCACAGGCAGGAGCCCAGCCAACAGCGAAAGTTGCAGTAATCCAGACGGGAGATGACAAGTGCCTGGATTAGGACCTGCGCGCTTCCTGTGTGAGGCAGGGTCGTACTCTGCGGATGTTGTAGAGCATGAACCTACAGGAACGGGCCACCGCCTTGATGTTAGTTGAGAACGTCAGGTGTTGTCCAGAGGATCACGCCAAGGTTCTTAGCGCCTGGGAGGAGGACACAATGGAGTTGTCAACCGTGATGGCGAGATCATGCAGGCGCTAACTCTAGGAAGAGATGGTGGTTCTAAATTTCTTCCATTTAGAATGATGGAGGCCACTGTGTTCTTGGGGACCTTCAATGCTGCACAGACATTTTTTGGTATTCTTCCTCAGATTCAGCTTCGACTAATCCTGTCTCGGCGCTCTACGGACAATACCTTCGACCTCAGGCCATACTGGTTTGACATGAACTGTCAACTGTGTGCCTTTCCAAATCATGCCCACCTAATTGAATTTACTACAGGTGGACTCCAATGAAGTTGTAGAAACATCAAGGATGATCAATGCAAACAGGATGCACCTGAGCTCTGAGCCTCACTTCGAGCTGTTTTTTGCTTTTAATACATTTGGAAAATGTCTTAAAAATCTAATTTGTCATTATGGGGTATTGTGTGTAGATTGCTGAGGATTTTTTTATTGAATCCATTTTAGAATAAGGCTATAACTAAACACAATTTGGAAAAACACCAGTCTCAACGTCAAACCCTGG
>NW_026284705.1:0-10651 GCF_023373465.1 Oncorhynchus keta | reverse complement strand
ATTTACATTTACATTTAAGTCATTTAGCAGACGCTCTTATCCAGAGCGACTTACAAGGTGGTGCATACACCTTATGACAACCAGTGGAACAGCCGCTTGCATCTAAATCTTGTTGGGGGAGAAGGGGGTGAGAAGGATTACTTACCCTTACTTACCCTATCCTAGGTATTCCTTGAAGAGGTGGGGTTTCCAGGTGTCTCCGGAAGGTGGTGATTGACTCCGCTGTCCTGGCGTCGTGAGGGAGTTTGTTCCACCATTGGGGGGCCAGAGCAGCGAACAGTTTTGACTGGGCTGAGCGGGAACTGTACTTCCTCAGTGGTAGGGAGGCGAGGCAGGCCAGGAGGTGGATGAACGCAGTGCCCTTGTTTTGGGTGTAGGGCCTGATCAGAGCCTGGAGGTACTGAGGTGCCGTTCCCCTCACAGCTCCGTAGGCGAGCACCATGGTCTTGTAGCGGATGCGAGCTTCAACTGGAAGCCAGTGGAGAGAGCGGAGGAGCGGGGTGACGTGAAGAGAACTTGGGAAGGTTGAACACCAGACGGGCTGCGGCGTTCTGGATGAGTTGTAGGGGTTTAATGGCACAGGCAGGGAGCCCAGCCAACAGCGAGTTGCAGTAATCAAGACGGGAGATGACAAGTGCCTGGATTAGGACCTGCGCCGCTTCCTGTGTGAGGCAGGGTCGTACTCTGCGGATGTTGTAGAGCATGAACCTACAGGAACGGGACACCGCCTTGATGTTAGTTGAGAACGTCAGGGTGTTGTCCAGGATCACGCCAAGGTTCTTAGCGCTCTGGGAGGAGGACACAATGGAGTTGTCAACCGTGATGGCGAGATCATGGAACGGGCAGTCCTTCCCGGGAGGAAGAGGAGCTCCGTCTTGCTGAGGTTCAGCTTGAGGTGGTGATCCGTCATCCACACTGATATGTCTGCCAGACATGCAGAGATGCGATTCGCCACCTGGTCATCAGAAGGGGAAAGAGAAGATTAATTGTGTGTCGTCTGCATAGCAATGATAGGAGAGACCATGTGAGGTTATGACAGAGCCAAGTGACTTGGTGTATAGCGAGAATAAGAGAGGGCCTAGAACAGAGCCCTGGGGGACACCAGTGGTGAGAGCGCGTGGTGAGGAGACAGATTCTCGCCCGCCACCTGGTAGGAAGCGACCTGTCAGGTAGGACGCAATCCAAGCGTGGGCGCGCCGGAGATGCCCAACTCGGAGAGGGTGGAGAGGAGGATCTGATGGTTCACAGTATCGAAGGCAGCCGATAGGTCTAGAAGGATGAGAGCAGAGGAGAGAGAGTTAGCTTTAGCAGTGCGGAGCGCCTCCGTGATACAGAGAAGAGCAGTCTCAGTTGAATGACTAGTCTTGAAACCTGACTGATTTGGATCAAGAAGGTCATTCTGAGAGAGATAGCGGTAGAGCTGGCCAAGGACGGCACGCTCAAGAGTTTTGGAGAGAAAAGAGAAGGGATACTGGTCTGTAGTTGTTGACATCGGAGGGATCGAGTGTAGGTTTTTTCAGAAGGGTGCAACTCTCGCTCTCTTGAAGACGGGAGGGACGTAGCCAGCGGTCAGGGATGAGTTGATGAGCGAGGTGAGGTAAGGGAGAAGGTCTCCGGAAATGGTCTGGAGAAGAGAGGAGGGGATAGGGTCAAGCGGGCAGGTTGTTGGGCGGCGGCCGTCACAAAGACGCGAGATTTCATCTGGAGAGAGAGGGGAGAGAAGAGGTCAGAGCATAGGGTAGGGCAGTGTGAGCAGAACCAGCGGTGTCGTTTGACTTAGCAAACAAGGATCGGATGGAGATGGGAGAACCTTCCCAGAAGTACAACCATCTCTGCAGCACTCTACCAATCAGGCCTTTATGGTAGAGTGGCCAGGCGGAACCACTCCTCAGGAAAAGGCACATGACAGGCTGCTTGGAATTTGCCAAAAGAAACCTAAAGACTCTCAGACCATGAGAAACAAGATTCTCTGGTCTGATGAAACCAAGATTGAACTCTTTGGCCTGAATGCCAAGCATCACGTCTGGAGTAAACCTGGCACCATCCCTACGGTGAAGCATGGTGGTGGCATCATTATGTTGTGGGGATGTTTTTCAGTAATAGGGACTGAGAAACTAGTCAGGATTGAGGCAAAGATGAACGGATCAAAGTACAGTTTACCTTTATGTGATTGAACAAAATTAGCAAACATTTCTAAAAATCTGTTTTGGCTTTGTAATTTTGGGGTATTGTGTGTAGATTGATGAGGAAAACAACTTAATCAATTTTAGAATTGATTAACTAGATTCTGAGGGGACTGGCTTTCATTCAGCCTCAAGAGCATTGGTGAGGTCGGGCACTGATGTTGGGCGGATAGCCCTGGCTCGCATGGGGTTGAGGTCAGGACTCTGTGCAGGCCAGTCATGTTCTTCCGCACCGATCTCAACAAACCATTTCTGTATGGACCTCCAGCTATGCTAGGTTGGCTATACCAGTTAGTCTAGTTGTGGGAGGTAGAGGTAAATGCCACCTGTATAAAGATTTGGATCTCCCTGTATCGAGCCGACTGCCAAACCCTCACCGTGGCCTGAAGATTTACATCAATATTCCATGATGTATCGTCACCTGCTTTGCATTGTCTGGCACGACTCTTTTACCTACATTCCCCTCTTCTTCTGTTACCTTAGGCCACCTGCTGGGGATGCATTATTGGACAGAGGTTAGCAGCAGTGCTATTTACATTTCAGCACACCAGCAGCTATGTGTCCCGCCCGTCCATCAAGAGGAGTCTCTCGTAGTGGCGAATCTCAACGAGCCTGTGAAGTCTGGCAACGTAAGATTAGCTGGTGACAGTAACTAAGAAACTAGTGTTGCTGCTGCGCTGAGACTCTGAGATAGATTCAGACAGAGATTCAGACTCAGAGCATATTTGAGTGCAAGATCCCAGAGTCTTTGGTAAACACATGGCTCTTATACCTCTATAGAGCAATGCAATTGCTCTATTAACGACATTGTTGGAATAAGCTGCTGAAATAGACCACCAGACCATTTAAATTAATGAAGTTATTGTTGTCTACTCTTCCATGAACTGGGCTTCATGACATCCCAGTGTAAGGCATTGCAACATGGAGCTCAGAGCAGACTCCTGAGTCTAGCATAGTTTTAAACCCTTAAACACGTAGTGCAATTCAGACTCAGAACCCCTGGCTCAACAGTGGGAGGATTTATTGAGCTGATAACTAAAACTGACTCAAATGCCCTTTCAGCTACAAAGCTGAATGTTTAATAGGACAGGAACAGCGTGATGCCTGTCACACTCACACCCTTGTGTCAGAAACAACACAGTTGTTTCTCAAGAATACACTGGCCCGGCATTATTTATCCGGCATTGGGAAGAGTGGGAGACAAACCTTCAAGTGAAGTAAAATGTTTTCTTCATTTTTAAACAGTTCGACACTGCTATTACATAGCCTGAAGTGAACCAAAACAACTATGACCACATTTGTTTGTAAAAACCTCTCGGGAGTGTACAGGGTTGCTGTCTTCGGGTGTCTGAAGAATGCCATATCCAAACCAGTAACAAGGAGCTCACCTGACTGCTGTCCATTTGACCATGAGACAGACAGTTTCCATCATCATCGGTGTCACGCAGGCTCTATAAGATGTGCCCGTGGGTTGTTTTTCCCTTTTAAATGAATTCAAGCAACCCTCCATAAAACAAACCTACACAAATAGTACATACGTGACGAATCAGACTAGCAAGCAAGTAAGCATTTCACTGTACTGTTTTACACCGACCCTATGCTGTGCATGTGACGATAAAACGTTGAAACTTGAAACTTGAAACTTGCTGCATCGGACACACCTAGCAGCTCGAAAGGCAGTGCATGTGAGGGTGCGCACAGTAAACACAGCACCCAGGCGGGAGCAATTGGGGAAACTGAGCTCAACACAACCATGAAGATATGCCCCAGTCATCTGCCCTGGTTCTGGGTGAGTAATTGTTTGTGAGTTCTGTGTCAACCTTATGGAACTTGTAAGCAGTGTAGCCCTGTAAATGGAGCGGTCCATTTCGTTCTAGCTCTGTAAATGGATAAAACACACAAAGCCACCAAAAGCAAATCATTACAACTCCCTTCACATTAGCTTGCTAATTAAATCAGTATCTACTTACATTTAGCCACCTATATTTAGTGGGTCAGCCAAAAACAGACGAAATAATATATTCTCCATGTCTGCAAAACAATACCCGACCATTCCTGTTTGTTAAATTAATTAATTAGATTAGTTAGCTGGTGATTATGTTGTTTACGTGTACACTCTAAAAATAAAAGGTGCAAGTTGGAACCAAATAAGGTTCTTGAGAGCGATGCCATAGGGAATCATTTTAGGGTCTGAAGAACCATAAATGGGATAGGTCTTGGAAGAACCATACAAAACCAGAACATTTTTCAGCCCTCGAGGACCAGAATTGAGTCACCCTACTGAAGGGTTTTAAGCCTTATTTGCATATTTCCCAGGGTCCATACGAATGAATTGAGTTCCCAGTACCACCCATGACTGTTCTTGCTAATTATTTAAGACAATGCAATGCATATTTCATAATGCCTTCTTTTGAGGGCCTAGTTTACCCTAAGACAGTGGCCTGAAACTCATTCTGTAGTTTACAGGTAATTCCTATTGGAATCCAGCCAGAGTGAGGATATCCAACATTTACCATTTTTATTCACTCACAACCCGCATTCAGAATGAATGCCTTGGTTGGGAAGACTAAGATATGAGACTATCTTAAGCATCTAAAGTGAAACAACCCATTTCAGTAACGGGTGCAATAACTCAAGTATCAGACTGGAATAGTTTTAGGAAAATGTATGTTATTTATACTTGAGTAACATAAGATGAATTAATCAATCAATATACACTACCGTTCAAAAGTTTGGGGTCACTTAGAAATGTCCTTGTTTTGAAAGAAAAGGCACATGTTTTGCCCATTAAAATAGCATCAAGTTGATCAAAATACAGTGTAGACCTTGTTAATGTTGTAAATGACTATTGTAGCTGGAAACGGCAGATTTTTTAATGGAATATCTTCATAGGCGTACAGAGGCCCATTATCAGCAACCATCACTCCTGTGTTCCAATGGCACGTTGTGTTAGCTAATCCAAGTTTATCATTTTAAAAGGCTAATTCATCATTAAGAAAACCGTTTTGCAATTATGTTAATGTGACAGGTTAACTTCTTCGAGATAGGGGGCGCTCTTTTAATTTTTGGATAAAAAACGTTCCCGTTTTAAGCAAGATATTTTGTCACGAAAAGATGCTCGACTATGCATGTAATTGACAGCTTTGGAAAGTAAAAACTCTGACGTTTCCAAAACTGCAAAGATATTATCTGTGAGTGCCCCAGAACTAATGCTACAGGCGAAACCAAGATTAAATTTCATACAGGAAATGCCCCAGATTCTGAAGGCGCTGTGTTCCAATGTCTCTTATATGGCTGTGAATGCGCCAGGAATGAGCCTGCACTTTCTGCCGTTTCCCCAAGGTGTCTGCAGCATTGTGATGTATTTGTAGGCATATCATTGGAAGATTGACCATAAGAGACTACATTTACCAGGTGTCCGCTCGGTGTCCTGCGTCAAAAAATTATTGCGTAATCTCCGGGTCCATGTGCGTTCCATTTCTTCAGAGGAGAAACCAAACTGCCAATGAATGATTTATCATCGAGGATATGTGAAAACACCTTGAGGATTGATTCTAAACAACGCTTGCCATTTTTCTGTCGATATTATGGAGTTAATCTGGAAAAAAGTTTGCGTTGTAATGACTTAATTCTCTGGTTTTTTCTTACCCAAACGTGATGAACAACACAGAGCGATTTGTCCCTACACAAATAATATTTTTGGAAAAACTGAACATTTGCTATCTAACTGCGAGTCTCCTCATTGAAAACATCTGAAGTTCTTCAAAGGTAAATGATTTTATTTGAATGCGAGGCTTAATGCTATGCTAGGCTATCAATACTCTTATACAAATGCTTGTTTAGCTATGGTTCAAAAGCATATTTTGAAAATCTGAGATGACAGTGTTGTTAACAAAAGGCTAAGCTTGAGAGCTAATATATTTATTTAATTTCATTTGCAATTTTCATGAATAGTTAACGTTGCGTTATGCTAATGAGCTTGAGGCTATGAATAGGATCCCGGATACGGGATTGCTCGTCGCAATCTATGAGCCGGAGATCGATTGCTCTGGTCTCCACCCATATTCCTGGGGAAATCACGGTCTTTTCTCACTGAACTAAAAGTTGAATTGAGAAAACAATACCCATATCACTCTCGTGATTATTTCTCCCTGTATTCAGGTACTTTTATTGATGATAAAAAAAAATAGTAATTTAAATGTAATAACTCGCTAACGTTAAGAGTGTTTAAGGTGTGTCTTAGTAACATCTTGAGGAAGTTAGAGTTAAGTTTGCGAGAGTAATATTAGCCCTGCTCGGTTTGTAGCGAAGAATAGCATCATACTGAGTAGCTGCCATCTTATGTCGATTGTGAATGAACATGTGCGTTGTTAATAAGATATTTTGCTTTGTGATTTGTATAATGGTTTTTCTGTTGTTTTTGTAATGTGTTACTTTTGTGAAATGATTGAACCAAAGTTTCATTGAAAAACTATACCATATCACTCTTGTGTGATTATTTCTCCCCTGTTTTCAGGGGCGTAACATTAGCACAGCTGAAAACTGTTGTTCTGATTAAAGAAACAATAAAACTGGCCTTCTTTAGACTAGTTGAGTATCTGTAGCATCAGCATTTGTGGTTTCGATTACAGGCTCAAAATGGCCAGAAACAAATTACTTTCTTCTGAAACTCGTCAGTCTATTCTTGTTCTGAGAAATGAAGGCTATTCCATGAGAGAAATTGCCAATAAACTGAAGATCTCGTACAAAGCAGTGCACTACTCCCCCTTCACAGCACAGTGCAAAACTGTATCTAACCAGAATAGAAAGAGGAGTGGAGGCCCCGGTGCACAAATAGAGCAAGAGTACATTAGAGTGTCTAGTTTGAGAAACAGATGCCTCACAAGTCAACTGGCAGCTTCATTAAATAGTACCTGCAAAAGCACCAGTCTCAACATCAACAGTGAAGAGCGACTTCAGGATGCTGGCCATCTTCAAACAGCAGAAAATACAATATTTTTGTTATTGAAAAGATGTTTCACAATGGTTCAGATGGTACACTGATTCTCTCTCTATATATTGCTTGTTTTTGTACATATACTGAAATTAGGCAAACTATTAGAATATTAGCAACCAGGGAAATGGCAGAGCGATTTCTGCATATTGCACACTTTAACACGGGCCAATTTGTTGTGTGCTATGAAAGGGACACATCTGCAGGTTTCATACAGTTCAAGAAACTTTCAGAATTCTGGAGAACTGTAGACGCCATGTCAAGAACCCCACACTTATCTCGAAGGTTCTTTATCGGGCAAGAGTTCTCCAAGGAACCTTAAGGAACTGAAGGTGATTTTCTCAGTACAACATACTCGTTTAAGGGGCTGGATTTAACCTGTATCGCTGAAGTATCACAGAAGATCTTACGTTAAAATGTAAAAGTAATATCCGATTGAGCTGACATATGACATATGCCTGACATATGCCGTTTACCGTGAATGCAGTCTTCGCGAACGCGGAACATTGCCTTTAAATTTCAGTCGAGCTATAACTCGGACCTTCCACGATTCGGATTGAATCCAGCCCTAAACATTGCATGGTCGTCATCGTTTCACCTTTGTGGTCTTAGCCAGTGGTCACAGCGTCTCATAATAAACAGGGTGTTCCACCAATTTGGTGCCCTTTGAGATGCGTATCTTGGTCCAACAAAAACGTTTTAACATTCCGTCAAAAGAGTACATGTTCAACTTCATTAAAAAAAACACGTTTTCCCCATCTCCAAGAAGTTCAATAAAAAAAATACTATAGTAAGTGCCAAATAAAGTAAATGGGTTGACAATTTCAGCTTAAATCAGCTATAAATCCTCTTGTGACAGGGGAATGGAACCCTTTTTTATTATTATTATATATATTTTTTTACATTCTAGCCTGTCTATTTATGGGTAACAGGGTTGAAATGTTATACATGACCTGCTCAGTTTTCCACCGCAAAACACCAGAAATGGCCAAAAGTGTAAAAAAACCAGCTCACATGCGTTTACACCACGATTTGACAATCAGATATTCAATGTTTCTTTAGAATACATTTTTTTGCAGAAGGTAGTTTCATCATATTAAAATGAGAGTTCAGTTCACATAAAGGGTGGACCTTTAAATGAGAGCCAAACATAAATGAATCCTAATCACATGAAATAAATACTAATCCTCAGAAATGACTTTTGTCAAAGCAACAGTATGAGGCTTTACAATGATGGTGAATACTTTCATATATTTTGGGGTTCAGTGGGTTAAAATCATCCTAGAAGTTACAGAGGGCGCATGGAGGGACACGTCAAATGCAGAATTTTGGCAATTTATCAAGTCGTTATTCATTTAAAAAAAATCAGATTTATTGCATTTGCCATGTGGTCTGCACTGAGTGTACAAAACATTAGGTTCACCTTCCTAATATTGAGTTGAACCCCTTTTTGCCCTCACAGCTTCAATTTGTCAGGGCATGGACTCTACAAGGTGTTGAAGTGTTTCGCAGGGATGCTGGCCCATGTTGACTCCAATGCTTCCCACAGTTGTGTCAAGTTGGCTGAATGTCCTTTGGGTGGTGGACCACTCTTGATATACACAGGAAACTGTTGAGCATGAAATACCAGCAGCGTTACAGTTCTTGACACACTGATGTGCCTAAAAATCCTTCTTTAACCTGTCTCTTCCTTTACTTCTGATTGAAGGGATTTAACAGATGAATCAATAAGGGATCATAGCTTTCACCTGGATTTACCTGGTCATGGAAAGAGCAGGTGTTCTAATGTTTTGTACACTCAGTGTATATTAAAGGACACTTCATTGAATAAAACAGAATTGAAAAAATCAATATTGGTGCAAAATGTCTACTTAAAATAACAAAAAGGCACTAATTTCATGGAGCGATCCAAACATTTCCTCTAACCTATTTCATGTCTCAGTGTAACCACCATTTCCCTGTAAAGGTACTAGGCCAACGTCAGCACCAATGGTGACAGAAGTGAATTGCTATGTGGCGATAGTCATTTAGTTCAGTTACCTTTGCATTCTTGGGTACAGGAACAATGATGGCCATCTTGAAGCATGTGGGGATAGCAGACTGGGATAGGGAGGGGTTGAATATGTCCGTAAACACACCAGCCAAGCTCGTCTGCGCATGCTCTGAGGACTCGGCTAGGGATGCCGTCTGGGCGGCAGCCTTGTGAGGGTTAACAGGTTTAAATGTCTTACTCAAAGCAGGCACAGACTCAAACAGGCAAAGAACATGTTCAGCTTGTCCGAAAGCAAGGCGAAAGTGTCCACGATGTAGCTGGTTTTCCTTTTGTAGTACTTTTCCTTTTCTCCCACATAAAAATACCTTTTGCCGTTAAATTCCACAAATTGCCACATTTCAGGCTTCAAACATAAAGATATAAAACTGTATTTTTTGTGAAGAATCAACAACAAGTGGGACACAATCATGAAGTGGAACGACATTTATTGGATATTTCAAACTTTTTTAACAAATCAAAAACTGAAAAATTGGGCGTGCAAAATTATTCAGCCCCTTTACTTTCAGTGCAGCAAACTCTCCAGAAGTTCAGTGAGGATCTCTGAATGATCCAATGTTGACCTAAATGACTAATGATGATAAATACAATCCACCTGTGTGTAATCAAGTCTCCGTATAAATGCACCTGCACTGTGATAGTCTCAGAGGGTCCGTTAAAGCGCAGAGAGCATCATGAAGAACAAGGAACACACCAGGCAGGTCCGAGATACTGTTGTGAAGAAGTTTAAAGCCGGTTGGATACAAAAAATTTCCCAAGCTTTAAACATCCCAAGGAGCACTGTGCAAGCGATAATATTGAAATGGAAGGAGTATCAGACCACTGCAAATCTACAAGACCTGGCCGTCCCCTCTAAACTTTCAGCTCATACAAGGAGAAGACTGATCAGAGATGCAGCCAAGAGGCCCATGATCACTCTGGATGAACTGCAGAGATCTACAGCTGGTGGGAGACTCTGTCCATAGGACAACAATCAGTCGTATATTGCACAAATCTGGCCTTTATGGAAGAGTGGCAAGAAGAAAGCCATTTCTTAAAGATATCCATAAAAGTGTTGTTTTAAAGTTTGCCACAAGCCACCTGGGAGACACACCAAACATGTGGAAGAAGGTGCTCTGGTCAGATGAAACCAAAATTGAACTTTTTGGCAACAATGCAAAATGTTATGTTTGGCGTAAAGCAACACAGCTCATCACCTGAACACACCATCCCCACTGTCAAACATGGTGGTGGCAGCATCATGGTTTGGGCCTGCTTTTCTTCAGCAGGGACAGGGAAAGATGGTTAAAATTGATGGAAGATGGATGGAGCCAAATACAGGACCATTCTGGAAGAAAACCTGATGGAGTCTGCAAAAGACCTGAGACTGGGACTGGAGATTTGTCTTCCAACAAGACAATGATCCAAAACATAAAAGCAAAATCT
>NW_026284704.1:0-3595 GCF_023373465.1 Oncorhynchus keta | reverse complement strand
CTGATAGGCTCTTTATTGACAACTCTAATAGGACAATTATATCAAGAAGACTTTATAACTGTCCTGATAGGCTCTTTACTGACAACTCTAACAGGACAATTATATCAAGAATACTTTATAACTGCCCTGATAGGCTCTTTACCTACAACTCTAACAGGACAATTATATCAAGAAGACATTATAACTGCCCTGATAGGCTCTTTACCTACAACTCTAATAGGACAATTATATCAAGAAGACTTTATAACTGCCCTGATAGGCTCTTTACCTACAACTCTAATAGGACAATTATATCAAGAAGACTTTATAACTGCCCTGATAGGCTCTTTACCTACAACTCTAATAGGACAATTATATCAAGAAGACTTTATAACTGCCCTGATAGGCTCTTTATTGACAACTCTAAAAGGACAATTATAACAAGAAGACTTTATAACTGTCCTGATATGCTCTTTATTGACAACTCTAAAACGACAATTTGAGTTGACATGGAAGAAGAACTTAATGCCCCATTTGGAGCATCATATTATCTGAGTCAACACTTAAATGTGGGACTGCAGAATCCCATAATGTCCCAAACTAAGAAATATGGAGTCAGATAAATAAGAGACAGACATCTTCATCTTTCCTGACAAGCTCTGCTTCGCTATGGAACAACCATGAATACTAATTAGGAGGAAAGTTGGTTGTCTGGAGAGAGTTTTTCAAAATTCTTTTGAATTTTGTGTCAATTACACACGTATAAGAACTGTATCAACATACTTTAGTCGTATTTTATTATCATAATTTTTATTTTATTTTTTTACTTGTGCATAAGGCATATGTTTTGTCCATTTGCAATATGATTTAATAGGAAGTCAAAAGTCGAAAATGTGAACTTTAAAAAAAAACTTATCACCCTCGTAAAAAAGGTGCTTTCTGGAATGTTTTTCAAAATTGTTTCGATTTTAAGTCAATTAATCATGTGTAAGAACTGTATGAATACACTTTTGTAAAATCTTATCATCATTTATTTTTTTACTTGTGCATAAGGAATATGATTTGTCCATTTGGAATATGATTTCATAGGAAGTCAAAAGTCAAAGTCAAAAGTCACTTTTTTGGGGGCCAAAATTGACTGAACTGATGAACTCGGGATGGCAGGGCAGTGATAGTTGTTAATTTCCATCACACGTTGTGTTGATTTCATCATGTCCATTTGGTGATGTTTTTTTCACTATAGAATCATATTGCAAATGCATGTGCATTGTTGTGCAACTGGTGATTGAAAATAGGCACCTGGTAACCCAAAAATAAAAAATATGGTTGCAAATGCATTTACCGGGACTCCTATTGTCCTTGCCCGCTATAGGAGTACCCTACTACGGCCCTCTATCCATGGGGGCCGTCCTGAGTGCTTTATGGACTGTTTAAAATATTCTGATGGATACGCATTGTTTTCATGATTTCATTATGTCCATTTGTTTATGTTTTCTTACTTTTGCAAAGTCACTGTGCATTTGCAATATGGTTCAATGGGCAGGTACCACCACGAATTTGTCATGCTATAAAAATCCTGCAGGAATGTGAAATTGACTGGCCCGATGAACTCGGGATGGCTGGGCAGTGATTCTGGTTCATCTCAATCGCTCGTTAGGGTTGATTTCAGAATGTCACTTTGGTGATGGTACCTCACTGTTTAAACATATTGCAAATGGACAAGAGTCAAGTGGACAAGAGTCCATCAGTCAATTAGATATCATTCTGACACGAAACTGATACAAACTGACACCAAACCCACTTTTTCCAACTCGTTTAGTAGCCAACTATCACATACTTCAGAGCTGGCCAAAAATTCACAACGTCTTCGGTTCAAACCATAAAAAAACATGAAACACGTAGATATGTTCTAGCTGCGGGTCCAGTTCGGACATTATGTGTAGGCCTATGTGAGGCGACCCCGAATCCCGAGTTTCGGCTCGATAGGTCCTTCGGTGCCCGAGCAAAACCCTAATTGGTGCTGAAAATCTACATTTTTCCATGCCTTGCTACAGGGTCCTTGAATAAGCTATCGGACAGAAACGTTGGGGTCCGTCTCTATGGGCCGAGCCGGTTTCAATGCATCTAGTCTTGTGTCTCTGAGACTTTTCTAAATGTCGTCATTTTCGTAATGGTCAAAATGAATTGAAGTCATTGCAAATGTACGAGGCTGTTTCTCGGTCCGAGAACCTTCTAAAGCCACCTAACTCACCACGCACTATCGACCTGAGGTCTAGAACAGGATTCAAAAGTTTCCGTCTAGGTCTGACGGTTCTTTAAAAGTTCCAACAAGGTTAACTAATGCAGGCAGTGTATGTCTCTACGCACCCCAATGGGTCCCTCCATCCAAGCTGTGTGTGTGTGATTTAGTTTTCCTTTGAACTTTTATGGGAAAAATGACTGATTTACAGTTCATGGGGGTTGCCTAATCACATATATGAAGTTTTGGACAGATCTGACTTTTTAACCATTCGAAACACACATCCTCATTGGGGTATGCTCTTACAGAATCTTACGTCTCTTTACGTTAAGAACTGAGTTATTTACGGAGGGTTTAGTGAGTGTGTGTTATTTCAGAAAATCATAGACAATCACAGAAATCTCGCAGAGCTCCGCAGCACACTTTAAAAAGATTTGTAAGAACACCCTGCAACTGGATCTGTAACTGTTGAAAAAAAAACACCTATCTTTGAACATTGTACGATTTCTCTTAAATGACGATAGATAAATGGCTGGTTCTTTTTTTAATGACACCGGAGGCTCCTTGTCTTTGACGTGAAGTGGAAAAATAATTTTTCTATTTTCATTTTGGACCTTTAATCCCAGAGAAATGGCCATAACTCAAAAACCGTTGAGGCCTAGACACCATCTTGTTCGGGGCCAACTGCCCATTATGCCAAACCTACGCTCACCAAGTTTCGGCTTCGAAATATTTTCCGTTTTGGAGATAAGGCCCCGTCGTGATTTGTGATGTTTTGTACAATTGCAATATGATTGCTTATGCCCTTTTGTGGGAATTTCCGGTACAGTGGAAAAATGACCAAAATGTTATTATTTTATAAAACGGAAACCGAATGTCCGAGAAAGTACATTCGATGACTTCCCGGTAGGTCCGGCCCTACCGCACGGCCCGACACCAACCGCGAATTTTACAAACGTTTTCGGACGTCTAGTAAGGGACCGTACATTTGCAATATGGACTTTCTCATTAACTATACACAAAATGTCAAAATGTTCCCTTAAGGTATGTCAGCAAGTGTCTGAGTACCAATGATCTCCATGATTCCATCCCATCATTCCAAGGTTCACAATCTTTCTGAAGAATGCCAACTCTATTCAATTGTCCACTTTGCCACGAGCAAACGTTCTCTGCGTCCAGACTACTCACACATATTGGCCTCTATCACCAGCATGAACCACATTCTCTAACTACCTGTGGACTCAATGGGTGTGGGAAAACAAGTAGATGTTTCAGCTTCTATCGGTCAGACATCTACCAAAACCACAGAGAGCTTTAAAGAGCCAACATAGATGAGAATTGCCCTCATGATGAATTTGAGACTGGGACTGATCCCAT
>NW_026284703.1:0-3388 GCF_023373465.1 Oncorhynchus keta | reverse complement strand
GGAGAGGGGAGGGAGAGGGGAAGGGAGTGGGTAGAAAGGAGAGGTAGAGAGAGAGATGGAGAGAAGGAGAGAGTAGGAGAGATGGAGGGAGAGAGAGTGGAGTTAGAAGGAAGGATGAGAGGGAGGAAGTGGAGAATGGCAGGGAGAGGTTGGAGAGAGGGGAGGGAGAGGGAGAGAGTGGGTAGTAGGAGAGGTAGAGAGAGAGATGGAGAGATGGAGAGGAAAGTAGGAGAGAAGTGGAGAGGGAGAGAGAGTGGGAGTTAGAAGAGAAGGATAGAGGGGAGATGGAAGATGGCAGGGAGAGGTGGAGAGAGAGGGAGGGAGAGGGGAGAGGTGGAAGTAGAGGAGAGGCAGAGAGAGAGATGGAGAGAGGAAAGAGAAGTGAGAAGATGGAGATGGGAGGAGAGGTGGGGTCTAGAGGAAGAGATAGAGGTGAGAAGTGGCAGATGGCAGGGGAGTGGGGAGAGGTGGAGAGAGGGAGGGAGGAGGGGAGGAGGTGGGGAGAAGGGAGAGAGAGAGTGGAGGAGAGAGAGAGAGGAGAGGGAGAGGTGGAGAAGGGAGAAAGTGGAGAGAGGGAGGAGGGAGTAGGTGGGGAAGGAGGGGAGAAGAGGAGAAGGTAGAGGAGAAGGGAAGGGATGGAGGGAAGGAAGTGGAGGAGAGGGAAGAGGGTGAGAGGTGGGGAAGGAAGAGGGAGAGGTGGGGAGAAGGGAGGAGGGAGAGGTGGGGAGAGGGAGAGGAATGGGGAGAAGGGAGAGGGAAGAGAGAGTGGGGAGAAGGGAGAGGTGAGAGGAGGGGAGAGGAGAAGGGAGAGGTGGAACGCCGCCATGTCGTGCTTTCATTATCCTCATGGTTCACTGGCGTTACGCTTCAGAAGAGCTCTGGCACAGCTGGTGCTGTCAACATGTCTCTCCTCTCTTCTCTTCTCCTCTCCTCCTGCCAGAGGTGTACCAGGCCAACTCTCTTTGTTCTGTATATGGAGTGTGTGGTAGTTAGACTAACCCTCACTGGGTCATCAAAACCATAACTTTCTCCACAAGACCATGGGACCTGGTTAGTGCGTGGGTGACCAGAGATGACCACTGCCGTTAGTCCATCTGGCCTGGCAGTGTCATTGGGCTCTACATGGTTTTGACCATTAATAACTGACTGAATGACTGACTGACTTATTAATGCATTGACGAAAAAGCAAAAAACAGCAGCAAGCTGGATTTCACCAGCAGGAAAACAACAACAGCTGTTCGAGGTCGTCACTATGGCAACCTCACGTACTTACCAGAAACATTAGATATCTCCTGTATGAATTTTCACCCATTTTCCAATCCATCAATCTCTAACCAGTCATGTTAATTTAACGTGGTTCCTGATCTGATAAAACAACAAGCACAACCATTGCAGCTCTATGCTGAGAGCTGAGGGCTGGGTGCCCCCCAGACAGTGGCTGTATACTGAGAGCTGAGGGCTGGGTGCCCCCCAGACAGTGGCTGTATACTGAGAGCTGAGGGCTGGGTGCCCCCCAGACAGTGGCTGTATACTGAGAGCTGAGGGCTGGGTGCCCCCTAGACAGTGGCTGTATACTGAGAGCTGAGGGCTGGGTGCCCCCCAGACAGTGGCTGTATGCTGAGAGCTGAGGGCTGGGTGCCCCCCAGACAGTGGCTGTATACTGAGAGCTGAGGGCCGGGTCCCCCAGACAGTGGCTGTATGCTGAGAGCTGAGGGCTGGGTGCCCCTAGACAGTGGCTGTATGCTGAGAGCTGAGGGCTGGGTGCCCCGCCAGACAGTGGCTGTATACTGAGAGCTGAGGGCTGGGTGCCTCCCAGACAGTGGCTGTATACTGAGAGCTGAGGGCTGGGTGCCCCCAGACAGTGGCTGTATGCTGAGAGCTGAGGCTGGGTGCCCCTCCAGACAGTGGCTGTATACTGAGAGCTGAGGGCTGGAGTCCCCTAGACAGTGGCTGTATACTGAGAGCTGAGGGCTAGTGCCCCCAGACAGTGGCTGTATACTGAGAGCTGAGGGCTGGGTCCCCCCCAGACAGTGGCTGTATACTGAGAGCTGAGGGCTGGGTGCCCCCCAGACAGTGGCTGTATACTGAGAGCTGAGGGCTGGGTGCCCCCCAGACAGTGGCTGTATACTGAGAGCTGAGGGCTGGGTCCCCCCCAGACAGTGGCTGTATACTGAGAGCCGAGGGCTGGGTGCCCCCCTAGACAGTGGCTGTATACTGAGAGCCGAGGGCTGGGTGCCCTCCTAGACAGTGGCTGTATACTGAGAGCAGAGGGCTGGGTGCCCCCCTAGACAGTGGCTGTATACTGAGAGCTGAGGGCTGGGTCCCCCTAGACAGTGGCTGTATACTGAGAGCTGAGGGCTGGAGTGCCCCCTAGACAGTGGCTGTATGCTGAGAGCTGAGGGCTGAGTGCCCAGGTAGTAGCTGTATTGGAACTATGGTTGAATGCTTGACTGAGGAGAGTGGGAACATATTGAATCTTGAGGCTGAGGTGGACGATGGGAACATGTTGAATCTTGACTGAGGGGACGATGGGAACAGTGTTGAATCTTGACTGAGGGGGAAGATGGGAACATGTTGGATCTTGACTGAGGGGGAAGATGGGAACATGTTGAATCTTGACTGAGGGGAAGATGGGAACATGTTGAATCTTGACTGAGGTGGAAGATGGGTACATGTTGGATCTTGACTGAGGTGGAAGATGGGAACATGTTGAATCTTGACTGAGGGGAAGATGGGAACATGTTGTTGAATCTTGACTGAGGTGGAAGATGGGAACATGTTGAATCTTGACTGAGGTGGAAGATGGGGAACATGTTGAATCTTGACTGAGGTGGAAGATGGGAACATGTTGAATCTTGACTGAGGGGAAGATGGGAACATGTTGTTGAATCTTGACTGAGGGGAAGATGGGAACATGTTGAATATTGACTGAGGGGAAGATGGGAACATGTTGAATCTTGACTGAGGGGAAGATGGGAACATGTTGTTGAATCTGACTGAGTGGAAGATGGGAACATGTTGAATCTTGATCTGAGGAAGATGGGAACATGTTGAATCTTGACTGAGGTCGGAAAGATGGGAACTATGTTAGGAATCTTGAGCTGAGGGGAAGATGGGAACATGTTGTTGAATCTTGAGCTGAGGGGAAGATGGGAGACATGTTGGAATCTTAGACTGAGGAAGATAGAACATGTTGAGTCTTGACTGAGGACGATGGGAACATGTTGAATCTTGACTGAGGGAAAGATGGGAACATGTTGAATCTTGACTGAGGGACGATGGGAACATGTTGAATCTTGACTGAGGGACGATGGGAACAAGATCCCATATAAAGAGGCTCTGTATCTTATGTTAATGTCTTACACAATAACAGATTCGTTGAGCTGAC
>NW_026284702.1:0-5313 GCF_023373465.1 Oncorhynchus keta | reverse complement strand
TCAAGAGTTCCAACCTCAAGAGTTCCAACCCTCAAGAGTTCCAACCCTCAAGAGTTCCAACCATCAAGAGTTCCAACCCTCAAGAGTTCCAACCATCAAGAGTTCCAATCAAAGGAGTTCCAACCTCAAGAGTTCCAACTCAAGAGTTCCAACCTCAGGAGTTCCAACCCTCAAGAGTTCCAACCATCAAGAGTTCCTAACCCTCAAGAGTTCCAACCATCAAGAGTTCCAACCCTCAAGAGTTCCAACCCTCAAGAGTTCCAACCCTCAAGAGTTCCAACCCTCAAGAGTTCCAACCATCAAGAGTTCCAACCCTCAAGAGTTCCAACCATCAAGAGTTCCAACCCTCAAGAGTTCCAACCATCAAGAGTTTCCAACCCTCAAGGAGTTCCAACCTCAAGAGTTCCAACCTCAAGAGTTCCAACCCTCAAGAGTTCCAACCCTCAACCAACTCAAGAGTTCCAATCCTCAAGAGTTCCAACTCAGGAGTTCCAACCCTCAAGAGTTCCAACCCCTCAAGCTTCCAGCCATCAAGAGTTCCAACCCTCAAGAGTTCCAACCTCAAGAGTTCCAACCCTCAAGAGTTCCAACCTCAAGAGTTCCAACCATCAAGAGTTCCAACCCTCAAGAGTTCCAACCATCAAGAGTTCCAACCCTCAAGAGTTCCAACCAAGAGTTCAACCTCAAGAGTTCCAACCCTCAAGAGTTCCAACCATCAGGAGTTCCAACCCTCAAGAGTTCCAACCCTCAAGAGTTCCAACTCAAGAGTTCCAACCCTCAAGAGTTCCAACCATCAAGAGTTCCAACTCCAAGAGTTCCAACCTCAAGAGTTCCAACCCTCAAGAGTTCCAACCTCAAGAGTTCCAACCCTCAAGAGTTCCAACCCTCAAGAGTTCCAACCTTCCAGGAGTTCCAACTCAGGAGTTCCAACTCAGAGAGTTCCAACCTCAAGAGTTCCAACCCTCAAGAGTTCCAACCCCTCAGGAGTTCCAACCTCAAGAGTTCCAACCCTCAAGAGTTCCAACCCTCAAGAGTTCCAGAGTTCCAACCTCAAGAGTTCCAACTCAAGAGTTCCAACCCCTCAAGAGTTCCAACCATCAAGAGTTCCAACCCTCAAGAGTTCCAACCCTCAAGAGTTCCAACCACTCAGGAGTTCCAACCCTCAAGAGTTCCAACCCTCAAGAGTTCCAACCCTCAAGAGTTCCAACCATCAAGAGTTCCAACCTCAAGAGTTCCAACCCTCAAGAGTTCCAACCATCAAGAGTTCCAACTCAAGAGTTCCAACCCTCAAGAGTTCCAACCTCAAGAGTTCCAACCATCAAGAGTTCCAACTCAGGAGTTCCAACCCTCAAGAGTTCCAACCCTCAAGAGTTCCAACCATCATCAACTCAGGAGTTCCAACCCTCAAGAGTTCCAACCATCAAGAGTTCCAACCATCAAGAGTTCCAACCCTCAAGAGTTCCAACCTCAAGAGTTCCAACCCTCAAGAGTTCCAACCATCAAGAGTTCCAACCCTCAGGAGTTCCAACCTCAGGAGTTCCAACTCAAGAGTTCCAACCCTCAAGAGTTCCAACCATCAAGAGTTCCAACCCTCAAGAGTTCCAACCTCATCAAGAGTTCCAACCCTCAAGAGTTCCAACCCTCAAGAGTTCCAACCTCAAGAGTTCCAACCCTCAAGAGTTCCAACCCAACTCAAGAGTTCCAACCCTCAGGAGTTCCAACTCAAGAGTTCCAACCCTCAAGAGTTCCAACCCAAGAGTTCCAACCTCAGGAGTTCCAACTCAAGAGTTCCAACCTCAGAGTTCCAACTTCAACCATCAGAGTTCCAACCTCAAGAGTTCCAACTCAAGAGTTCCAACCATCAGAGTTCCAACCTCAAGAGTTCCAACCCTCAAGAGTTCCAACCTCAAGAGTTCCAACCCTCAGGAGTTCCAACCCTCAAGAGTTCCAACCCTCAAGGAGTTCCAACCAAGAGTCAAGAGTTCCAACCCTCAACCTCAAGAGTTCCAACCCTCAAGAGTTCCAACCTCAAGAGTTCCAACCAAGAGTTCAAGAGTTCCAACCTCAAGAGTTCCAACCCTCAAGAGTTCCAACCATCAAGAGTTCCAGAGTTCCAACCCTCAAGAGTTCCAACCCTCAAGAGTTCCAACTCAAGAGTTCCAACCATCAAGAGTTCCAACCATCAAGAGTTCCAACCCTCAAGAGTTCCAACCCTCAAGAGTTCCAACCCTCAAGAGTTTCAACCCTCAAGAGTTCCAACCCTCAAGAGTTCCAACCATCAAGAGTTCCAACCTCAAGAGTTCCAACTCAAGAGTTCCAACCCTCAAGAGTTCCAACCCTCAAGAGTTCCAACCATCAAGAGTTCCAACCCTCAAGAGTTCCAACCTCAAGAGTTCCAACCCTCAAGAGTTCCAAACCACTCAAGAGTTCCAACCCTCAAGAGTTCCAACCATCAAGAGTTCCAACCTCAGGAGTTCCAACCTCAAGAGTTCCAACCCTCAGGAGTTCCAGTTCCAACTCAAGAGTTCCAACCTCAAGAGTTCCAACCATCAAGAGTTCCAACCCTCAAGAGTTCCAACCATCAAGGAGTTCCAACCCTCAAGAGTTCCAACCCTCAAGAGTTCCAACTCAGGAGTTCCAACTCAAGAGTTCCAACCCTCAAGAGTTCCAACCATCAAGAGTTCCAACCCTCAAGAGTTCCAACCCTCAAGAGTTCCAACCCTCAAGAGTTCCAACCTCAGGTTCCCACCCTCAAGTTCCAACTCAGGAGTTCCAACTCAGGAGTTCCAACTCAGGAGTTCCAACTCAGGAGTTCCAACTCAGGAGTTCCAACTCAGGATTTCCAACTCAGGAGTTCCAACCCTCAAGAGTTCCAACTCAGGAGTTCCAACTCAGGAGTTCCAACCCTCAAGAGTTCCAACCATCAAGAGTTCCAACCCTCAAGAGTTCCAACCATCAAGAGTTCCAACCATCAAGAGTTCCAACCCTCAAGAGTTCCAACCATCAAGAGTTCCAACCATCAAGAGTTCCAACCCTCAAGAGTTCCAACCATCAAGAGTTCCAACCCTCAAGAGTTCCAACCCTCAAGAGTTCCAACCATCAAGAGTTCCAACCCTCAAGAGTTCCAACCATCAAGAGTTCCAACCTCAAGAGTTCCAACCATCAAGAGTTCCAACCCAAGAGTTCCAACCCTCAAGAGTTCCAACCCTCAAGAGTTCCAACCCTCAATCAAGAGTTCCAGAGTTCCAACCATCAAGAGTTCCAACTCAGGAGTTCCAACCATCAAGAGTTCCAACCCTCAAGAGTTCCAACTCAAGAGTTCCAACTCAAGAGTTCCAACCCTCAAGAGTTCCAACCCTCAAGAGTTCCAACCATCAACCCTCAAGAGTTCCAACCTCAAGAGTTCCAACCCTCAAGAGTTCCAACTCAGGAGTTCCAACTCAAGAGTTCCAACCCTCAAGAGTTCCAACCAAGAGTTCTCAAGAGTTCCAACCCTCAGAGTTCCAACCCTCAAGAGTTCCAACCCTCAAGAGTTCCAACTCAGGAGTTCCAACTCAAGAGTTCCAACCCTCAAGAGTTCCAACCAACCCTCCAGAGTTCCAACTCAAGAGTTCCAACCCTCAAGAGTTCCAACCAAAGAGTTCCAACCCTCAAGAGTTCCAACCCTCAAGAGTTCCAACCCTCAAGAGTTCCAACCCTCAAGAGTTCCAACCATCAAGGAGTTCCAACTCAAGAGTTCCAACCCTCAAGAGTTCCAACCCTCAAGAGTTCCAACCCTCAAGAGTTCCAACCCTCAAGAGTTCCAACCCTTAGGAGTTCCAACTCAGAGTTCCAACTCAAGAGTTCCAACCCTCAAGAGTTCAACCATCAAGAGTTCCAACCCTCAAGAGTTCCAACTCAGGAGTTCAACCTCAGGAGTTCAACCCTCAAGAGTTCCAGCCCTCAAGAGTTCCAACCCTCAAGAGTTCCAACCAGGAGTTCCAACTCAAGAGTTCCAACCCTCAAGAGTTCAACCATCAAGTTCCAACTCAGAGTTCCAACCTCAAGAGTTCCAACCATCAGGAGTTCCAACCCTCAAGAGTTCCAACCATCAAGAGTTCCAACCATCAAGAGTTCAACCATCAAGAGTTCCAACCTCAAGAGTTCCAACCCAGAGTTCCAACCCTCAGGAGTTCCAACCATCAAGAGTTCCAACCCTCAAGAGTTCCAACCCTCAAGAGTTCCAACCCTCAAGAGTTCCAACCCTCAAGAGTTCCAACCATCAAGAGTTCCAACCCTCAAGAGTTCCAACCAACCCTCAGGGTTCAACCCTCAAGAGTTCCAACCCTCAGGAGTTCCAACAAGGAGTTCCCTCAAGAGTTCCAACCTCAAGAGTTCCAACCATCAAGTTCCAACCTCAAGAGTTCAACCCTCAAGAGTTCAGGAGTTCCAACCAAGGTTCCAACTCAAGAGTTCCAACCCTCAAGAGTTCCAACCCTCAAGAGTTCCAACCCTCAGGAGTTCCAACTCAAGAGTTCCAACCCTCAAGAGTTCAACCATCAAGAGTTCCAACCCTCAAGAGTTCCAACCCTCAAGAGTTCCAACCCATCAGGAGTTCCAACTCAGAGTTCCAACTCAAGAGTTCCAACCCTCAAGAGTTCCAACCCTCCAAAGTTCCAACCCTTGCGCCACTGAAAAGGCCTTCATTTACACAGGGGTGTCACATCAAGCTAATTATTGAGTTTCAGAAATCTGCTTCTGCTACTGAGCACAACAATTTATTTTATTTTTATTCTGCTATCAATCGTATATTTACAGAACTGCAGCCTTCAGGCTGAAGAAGACGATTACGGTCATTAACTATATACAGTGCCTTCAGAATTATTCAGACCCCCTTGACTTATTCCACATTTTGTGGTGTTACAGCCCTGAATTCAAAATGGATTCTACACACAATTCCGATAATGACATCACAATTCCCCATAATGACATCACAATACCCCATAATGACATCATAATTCCCCATAATGACAAAGTGAAAACAGGTTCTTAGAATTATTGAAAATTAAATGCAGAAATATCTCATTTACATAAGTAAATGATGTGACATGTGGGGGGGGGGGGGCTGATTCCCCATTTCATGGACCCAAGATCCATAGGGAAGGTTGTAAATTGCAATATGAATGTAAGGAATAGGCACAATAGACTGAGTTGTGAGGAGATTTCCCACGGTTAAAGGCCAGCAACAAGAGCTACGACAGTAATATTTTGTAAGGCTGTATATTGCAATACCGGTATGTCCCCATTGCAATTTATACATCCAGTGTGATTTCA
>NW_026284701.1:0-9410 GCF_023373465.1 Oncorhynchus keta | reverse complement strand
GTATTGTACTGTTGAGACACATTACATTACATTTAAGTCATTTAGCAGACGCTCTTATCCAGAGCGACTTACAAATTGGTGCATACACCTTATGACAACCAGTGGAACAGCCACTTGCATCTAAATCTTGTTGGGGGGAGAAGGATTACCTACCCTTACTTACCCTATCCTAGGTATTCCTTGAAGAGGTGGGGTTTCAGGTGTCTCCGGAAGGTGGTGATTGACTCCGCTGTCCTGGCGTCGTGAGGGAGTTTGTTCCACCATTGGGGGCCAGAGCAGCGAACAGTTTTGACTGGGCTGAGCGGGAACTGTACTTCCTCAGTGGTAGGGAGGCGAGCAGGCCAGAGGTGGATGAACGCAGTGCCCTTGTTTGGGTGTAGGGCCTGATCAGAGCCTGGAGGTACTGAGGTGCCGTTCCCCTCACAGCTCCGTAGGCGAGCACCATGGTCTTGTAGCGGATGCGAGCTTCAACTGGAAGCCAGTGGAGAGAGCGGAGGAGCGGGGTGACGTGAGAGAACTTGGGAAGGTTGAACACCAGACGGGCTGCGGCGTTCTGGATGAGTTGTAGGGGTTTAATGGCACAGGCAGGGAGCCCAGCCAACAGCGAGTTGCAGTAATCAAGACGGGAGATGACAAGTGCCTGGATTAGGACCTGCGCCGCTTCCTGTGTGAGGCAGGGTCGTACTCTGCGGATGTTGTAGAGCATGAACCTACAGGAACGGGACACCGCCTTGATGTTAGTTGAGAACGTCAGGGTGTTGTCCAGGATCACGCCAAGGTTCTTAGCGCTCTGGGAGGAGGACACAATGGAGTTGTCAACCGTGATGGCGAGATCATGGAACGGGCAGTCCTTCCCCGGGAGGAAGAGGAGCTCCGTCTTGCTGAGGTTCAGCTTGAGGTGGTGATCCGTCATCCACACTGATATGTCTGCCAGACATGCAGAGATGCGATTCGCCACCTGGTCATCAGAAGGGGGAAAGGAGAAGATTAATTGTGTGTTGTCTGCATAGCAATGATAGGAGAGACCATGTGAGGTTATGACAGAGCCAAGTGACTTGGTGTATAGCGAGAATAAGAGAGGGCCTAGAACAGAGCCCTGGGGGACACCAGTGGTGAGAGCGCGTGGTGAGGAGACAGATTCTCGCCACGCCACCTGGTAGGAGCGACCTGTCAGGTAGGACGCAATCCAAGCGTGGGCCGCGCCGGAGATGCCCAACTCGGAGAGGGTGGAGAGGAGGATCTGATGGTTCACAGTATCGAAGGCAGCCGATAGGTCTAGAAGGATGAGAGCAGAGGAGAGAGAGTTAGCTTTAGCAGTGCGGAGCGCCTCCGTGATACAGAGAAGAGCAGTCTCAGTTGAATGACTAGTCTTGAAACCTGACTGATTTGGATCAAGAAGGTCATTCTGAGAGAGATAGCGGTAGAGCTGGCCAAGGACGGCACGCTCAAGAGTTTTGGAGAGAAAAGAGAGAAGGGATACTGGTCTGTAGTTGTTGACATCGGAGGGATCGAGTGTAGGTTTTTTCAGAAGGGGTGCAACTCTCGCTCTCTTGAAGACGGGAGGGACGTAGCCAGCGGTCAGGGATGAGTTGATGAGCGAGGTGAGGTAAGGGAGAAGGTCTCCGGAAATGGTCTGGAGAAGAGAGGAGGGGATAGGGTCAAGCGGGCAGGTTGTTGGGCGGCCGGCCGTCACAAGACGCGAGATTTCATCTGGAGAGAGAGGGGAGAAAGAGGTCAGAGCATAGGGTAGGGCAGTGTGAGCAGAACCAGCGGTGTCGTTTGACTTAGCAAACGAGGATCGGATGTCATCGACCTTCTTTTCAAAATGGTTGACGAAGTCATCTGCAGAGAGGGAGTGTAGTGTATTGTGCTGTTGAGACACTGTGTCTGGTGTAGTGTATTGTGCCGTTGAGACACTATCTGGTGTTGTGTATTGTACTGTTGAGACAATGTGTCTGGTGTAGTGTATTGTACTTTTGAGACAATGTGTCTGGTGTAGTGTATTGTACTGTTGAGACACTGTGTCTGGTGTAGTGTATTGTGCTGTTGAGACACTGTGTCTGGTGTAGTGTATTGTACTGTTGAGACAATGTGTCTGGTGTAGTGTATTGTACTGTTGACACTCTATCTGGTGTAGTGTAGTGTACTGTTGAGAGACACTGTGTCTGGTGTAGTGTATTGTACTTTTCTGTTGAGACACTGTGTCTGGTGTAGTGTATTGTGCTGTTGAGACACTATCTGGTGTAGTGTATTGTACTGTTGAGACACTGTGTCTGGTGTAGTGTATTGTACTGTTGGAACACTGTGTCTGGGTGTGAGTGTATTGTGCTGTTGAGACACTGTGTCTGGTGTAGTGTATTGTACTGTTGAGACACTGTGTCTGGTGTAGTGCTGTTGTACTGTTGAGACACTGTGTCTGGGTATGAGTGTATTGTACTGTTGAGACACTATCTGGTGTAGTGTATTGTACTGTTGAGACAATGTGTCTGGTGTAGTGTATTGTACTGTTGAGACACTGTGTCTGGTGTAGTGTATTGTGCTGTTGAGACACTGTGTCTGGTGTAGTGTATTGCTGCTTGAGACACTATCTGGTGTTGTGTATTGTACTGTTGAGACAATGTGTCTGGTGTAGTGTATTGTACTTTTTGAGACACTGTGTCTGGTGTAGTGTATTGTGCTGTTGAGACACTGTGTCTGGTGTAGTGTATTGTACTGTTGACACTGTGTCTGGTGTATGTATTGTACTGTTGAGACACTGTGTCTGGTGTAGTGTATTGTGCTGTTGAGACACTGTGACTGGTGTAGTGTATTGTACTGTTGAGACACTGTCTGGTGTAGTGTATTGTATTGCTGAGGGTACTGTGTCTGGTGTAGTGTATTGTACTGTTGAGACACTGTGTCTGGTGTAGTGTATTGTGCTGTTGAGACACTATCTGTGTTGTGTATTGTACTGTTGAGACAATGTGTATGGTGTAGTGTATTGTAGACACTGGTGTAGTGTATTGTACTGTTGAGACACGGTGTCTGGTGTAGTGTATTGTACTGTTGAGACACTGTGTCTGGTGTAGTGTATTGTACTGTTGAGACACTGTGTCTGGTGTAGTGTATTGTACTGTTGAGACACTATCTGGTGTAGTGTGTGCTGTTGAGACACTGGTGTAGTGTATTGTACTGTTGAGACACTGTGTCTGGTGTAGTGTATTGTACTGTTGAGACACTGTCTGGTGTAGTGTATTGTACTGTTGAGACACTGTGTCTGGTGTAGTGTATTGTGCTGTTGGAGACACTGTGTCTGGTGTAGTGTATGTACTGTTGAGACACTGTGTCTGGTGTAGTGTATTGTGCTGTTGAGACACTGTGTCTGGTGTAGTGTATTGTACTTTTGAGACACTGTGTCTGGTGTAGTGTATTGTACTGTTGAGACACTGTGTCTGGTGTAGTGTATTGTACTGTTGGAGACACTGGTGTCTGGTGTATTGTATTGTTGAGACAATGTGTCTGGTGTAGTGTGTGTACTGTTGAGACACTGTGTCTGGTGTAGTGTATTGTGCTGTTGAGACACTGTGTCTGGTGTAGTGTATTGTACTGTTGAGACACTGTGTCTGGTGTAGTGTATTGTACTGTTTTCTGGTGTAGTGTACAGACACTGTGTCTGGTGTAGTGTATTACTGTTGAGACACTGTGTCTGGTGTAGATTGTACTGTGAGACACTATCTGGTGTAGTGTATTGTACTGTTGAGACACTGTGTACTGTTGAGACACTGTCTGGTGTAGTGTATTGTGCTGTTGAGACACTGTGTCTGGTGTAGTGTATTGTACTGTTGAGACACTGTGTCTGGTGTAGTGTATTGTACTGTTGAGACACTGTGTCTGGTGTAGTGTCACTATCTGGTGTAGTGTATTGTACTGTTGAGACAATGTGTCTGGTGTAGTGTATTGTACTGTTGAGACACTGTGTCTGGTGTAGTGTATTGTGCTGTTGAGACACTGTGTCTGGTGTAGTGTATTGTACTGTTGAGACACTGTGTCTGGTGTAGTGTATTGTACTGTTGAGACAATGTGTCTGGTGTAGTGTATTGTACTGTTGAGACACTATCTGGTGTAGTGTAGTGTACTGTTGAGACACTGTGTCTGGTGTAGTGTATTGTACTGTTGAGACACTGTGTCTGGTGTAGTGTATTGTACTGTTGAGACACTATCTGGTGTAGTGTATTGTACTGTTGAGACACTGTGTCTGGTGTAGTGTATTGTACTGTTGAGACACTATCTGGTGTAGTGTATTGTGCTGTTGAGACACTGTGTCTGGTGTAGTGTATTGTACTGTTGAGACACTGTGTCTGGTGTAGTGTATTGTACTGTTGAGACACTGTGTCTGGTGTAGTGTATTGTACTGTTGAGACACTATCTGGTGTAGTGTATTGTACTGTTGAGACAATGTGTCTGGTGTAGTGTATTGTACTGTTGAGACACTGTGTCTGGTGTAGTGTATTGTACTGTTGAGACACTGTGTCTGGTGTAGTGTATTGTGCCGTTGGAGACACTATCTGGTGTTGTGTATTGTACTGTTGAGACAATGTGTCTGGTGTAGTGTATTGTACTGTTGAGACAATGTGTCTGGTGTAGTGTATTGTACTGTTGAGACACTGTGTCTGGTGTAGTGTATTGTACTGTTGAGACACTGTGTCTGGTGTAGTGTATTGTACTGTTGAGACAATGTGTCTGGTGTAGTGTATTGTACTGTTGAGACACTATCTGGTGTAGTGTAGTGTACTGTTGAGACACTGTGTCTGGTGTAGTGTATTGTACTGTTGAGACACTGTGTCTGGTGTAGTGTATTGTACTGTTGAGACACTGTGTCTGGTGTAGTGTATTGTACTGTTGAGACACTGTGTCTGGTGTAGTGTATTGTACTGTTGAGACACTGTGTCTGGTGTAGTGTATTGTACTGTTGAGACACTGTGTCTGGTGTAGTGTATTGTACTGTTGAGACACTATCTGGTGTAGTGTATTGTACTGTTGAGACAATGTGTATGGTGTAGTGTATTGTACTGTTGAGACACTGTGTCTGGTGTAGTGTATTGTACTGTTGAGACACTGTCTGCGTAGTGTATTGTGCCGTTGAGACACTATCTGGTGTTGTGTATTGTACTGTTGAGACAATGTGTCTGGGTGTAGTGTATTGTACTTTGAGACACTGTGTCTGGTGTAGTGTATTGTGCTGCTGAGACACTGTGTCTGTGTAGTGTATTGTACTGTTGAGACACTGTGTCTGGTGTAGTGTATTGTGCTGTTGAGACACTGTGTCTGGTGTAGTGTATTGTACTGTTGAGACACTGTGTCTGGTGTAGTGTATTGTGTTGTTGAGACACTGTGTCTGGTGTAGTGTATTGTACTGTTGAGACACTGTGTCTGGTGTAGTGTATTGTACTGTCGCCTCCAACCGGTTCCGGTTGGAGCGAGCGGTCGCATTCGCACTTCGCCTGCAGGTTGTATAACTTTTATAACTTTTTCATTACATTTCATTATAGTACAACGGTTGATTTGTCTAATCTTAGCAATTCTTCTTAGCTAGCTACATAGCCGTCCTTGTATCAGAGATAATTGCATAATTATCGTATTTCGTCGCCCTAACGTAGCCTTCACTGCTATTCGCCCAGGAGCTAGCTAACGCACACAGATTAGCATCACTGTAGTGCTATTCACTCAACTGTACGACTTGATTAGTTCAGTGTTAACTAGCTACATAGCTGTCTTTGTTTCCAAGATAATTGTGTAGTTTAGTGTGTGTAGCCTTGGAGTGATTATCTTAATTCACTGAGGTTCGCTAGCCAGCTATTTGTCGTCCTTAACGTAGGAGACTCTGCTAGCTAGCCAACAGCTAACTGCTAACAGCTAGCCAACGTCTGCTGTTTTGAATTCAACAACCCGGTCAGGTGGTTTCACATTTTCGTTTCATTGCAGTGCAGCGGTTTGATTTGTTTGATCGTGGCTAGCTGCATAGCCGTCTTTGTTTCAAAGATAATTGTGTAGTCTAGACCGATTCCCTAGGTTAGCTAGCCAGCTATTGTCGTTCTTTAACTCAACGTAACGTAAACAACACTGTTTCTAGCTAGCCAGCTAGCCCTTTGTTTCGAATAGCAGCACTGTAGAATTATTACACTCAACGAACGACTTGATTAGTGTAGTGTCAACAACGCAGCTACTGCCAGCTAGCCTACTTTAGCAGTACTGTATCATTTTAATCATTTTAGTCAATAAGATTCTTGCTACGTAAGCTTAACTTTCTGAACATTCGAGACGTGTAGTCCGCTTGTCATTCCAATTTCCTTGCATTAGCGTAGCCTTTTCTGTAGCCTGTCAACTATGTGTCTGTCTATCCCTGTTCTCTCCTCTCTGCACAGACCATACAAACGCTCCACACCGCGTGGCCGCGACCACCCTAACCTGGTGGTCCCAGCGCGTTTACGACCCACGTGGAGTTCCAGGTCTCTGGTAGCCTCTGGAACTGCCAATCTGCGGCCAACAAGGCAGAGTTCATCTCAGCCTATGCCTCCCTCCAGTCCCTTGACTTCTTGGCACTGACGGAAACATGGATCACCACAGATAACACTGCTACTCCTACTGCTCTCTCTCGTCCGCCCACGTGTTCTCGCAGACACCCCGAGAGCTTCTGGTCAGCGGGGTGGTGGCACCGGATCCTCATCTCTCCCAAGTGGTCTTTCTCTCTTTCTCCTTACCCATCTGTCTATTGCCTCCTTTGAATTCCATGCTGTCACAGTTACCAGCCCTTTCAAGCTTAACATCCTTATCATTTATCGCCCTCCAGGTTCCCTCGGAGAGTTCATCAATGAGCTTGATGCCTTGATAAGCTCCTTTCCTGAGGACGGCTCACCTCTCACAGTTCTGGGCGACTTTAACCTCCCCACGTCTACCTTGACTCATTCCTCTCTGCCTCCTTCTTTCCACTCCTCTCCTCTTTTGACCTCACCCTCTCACCCTCCCCCTACTCACAAGGCAGGCAATACGCTTGACCTCATCTTTACTAGATGCTGTTCTTCCACTAACCTCATTGCAACTCCCCTCCAAGTCTCCGACCACTACCTTGTATCCTTTTCCCTCTCGCTCTCATCCAACACTTCCCACACTGCCCTACTGGATGGTATCGCGCCGTCCCAATCTTCGCTCTCTCTCCCCGCTACTTCTCCTCTTCCATCCTATCTTCTCTTCCCTCTGCTCAAACTTTCTCCAACCTATCTCCTGATTCTGCCTCCTCAACCCTCCTCTCCTCCCTTACTGCATCCTTTGACTCCCTATGTCCCCTATCCTCCAGGCCGGCTCGGTCCTCCCTCCCGCTCCGTGGCTCGACGACTCATTGCGAGCTCACAGAACAGGGCTCGGGCAGCCGAGCGGAAATGGAGGAAAACCCGCCTCCCTGCGGACCTGGCATCCTTTCACTCCCTCCTCTCTACATTTTCCTCCTCTGTCTCTGCTGCTAAAGCCACTTTCTACCATTCTAAATTCCAAGCATCTGCCTCTAACCCTAGGAAGCTCTTTGCCACCTTCTCCTCCCTCCTGAATCCTCCCCCTCCCTCCTCCCTCTCTGCAGATGACTTCAACCATTTTGAAAAGAAGGTCGATGACATCCGATCCTCGTTTGCTAAGTCAAACGACACCGCTGGTTCTGCTCACACTGCCCTACCCTATGCCTGACCTCTTTCTCCCCTCTCTCTCCAGATGAAATCTCGCGTCTTGTGACGGCCGGGCCGCCCAACAACCTGCCCGCTTGACCCTATCCCTCCTCTCTTCTCCAGACCATTTCCGGAGACCTTCTCCCTTACCTTACCTCGCTCATCAACTCATCCCTGACCGCTCACTACGTCCCTCCCGTCTTCAAGAGAGCGAGAGTTGCACCCCTTCTGAAAAAACCTACACCTCGATCCTCCGATGTCAACAACTACAGACCAGTATCCCTTCTCTCTTTTCTCTCAAAACTCTTGAGCGTGCCGTCCTTGGCCAGCTCTACCGCTATCTCTCTCAGAATGACCTTCTTGATCCAAATCAGTCAGGTTTTTCAAGACTAGTCATTCAACTGAGACTGCTCTTCTCTATATCACGGAGGCGCTCCGCACTGCTAAAGCTAACTCTCTCCTCTGCTCTCATCCTTCTAGACCTATCGGCTGCCTTCGATACTGTGAACCATCAGACCTCCTCTCCACCCTCTCCGAGTTGGGCATCTCCGGCGCGGCCACGCTTGATTGCGTCCTACCTGACAGGTCGCTCCTACCAGGTGGCGTGGCGAGAATCTGTCTCACCACGCGCTCTCACCACTGGTGTCCCCCAGGGCTCTGTTCTAGGCCCTCTTATTCTCGCTATACACCAAGTCACTTGGCTCTGTCCATAACCTCACATGGTCTCTCCTATCATTGCTATGCAGACGACACACAATTAATCTTCCCTTCCTTCTGATGACCAGGTGGCGAATCGCATCTCTGCATGTCTGGCAGACATATCAGTGTGATGACGGATCACCACCTCGTTGAACCTCAGCAAGACGGAGCTCCTCTTCCTCCCGGGGGAAGGGGATCTGCCCGTTCCATGATCTCGCCATCACGGGTTGACAACTCCATTGTGTCCTCCTCCCAGAGCGCTAAGAACCTTGGCGCAGATCCTGACAACACCCTGACGCCCCTAACTAATATCAAGGTGTCCCGCTCCTGTAGTGGTTCGCGTTTCCACAACCGCAGAGTAATGCACTTGCCTCAGGAAGCGGCGCAGGTCCTAATCCAGGCACTTGTCATCTCCCGTCTTGATTACTGCAACTCGCTGTTGGCTGGGCTCCCTGCCTGTGCCATTAAACCCCATAACTCATCCAGAACGCTCGCAGCCCGCCTGGTGTTCAACCTTCCCAAGTTCTCTCACGTCACCCCGCTCCTCCGCTCTCTCCACTGGCTTCCAGTTGAAGCTCGCATCCGCTACAAGACCATGGTGCTCGCCACGGAGCTGTGAGGGGAACGGCACCTCAGTACCTCCAGGCTCTGATCAGGCCCTACACCCAAACAAGGGCACTGCGTTCATCCACCTCTGGCCTGCTCGCCTCCCTACCACTGAGGAAGTACAGTTCCCGCTCAGCCCAGTCAAAACTGTTCGCTGCTCTGGCCCCCCAATGGTGGAACAAACTCCCTCACGACGCCAGGACAGCGGAGTCAATCACCACCTTCCGGAGACACCTGAAACCCCACCTCTTCAAGGAATACCTAGGATAGGGTAAGTAAGGGTAAGTAATCCTTCTCACCCCCTTCTCCCCCCAACAAGATTTAGATGCAAGTGGCTGTTCCACTGGTTGTCATAAGGTGTATGCACCAATTTGTAAGTCGCTCTGGATAAGAGCGTCTGCTAAATGACTTAAATGT
>NW_026284700.1:0-2204 GCF_023373465.1 Oncorhynchus keta | reverse complement strand
AAGAGAGAGACTGGAAGATGAGAGAGAGAAGGAATGAAGAGAGTAGAGAGAGAGGTAAAGAAAGAGATGGAGGACAGAGAGACAGAATAAGAGAGAGTGAGATGAGGTAAAGAAAGAGATGGAGGACAGAGAGAGCAGGAATGAAGAGAGAGTAGAGAGAGGTAAAGAAAGAGATGGAGGACAGAGAGAGATGAGAGAAGAGAGAGAGTAGAGAGGTAAAGAAAGAGATGGAGGACAGAGAGAGCAGAGACGAAGAGAGAGTAGAGAGAGGTAAAGAAAGAGATGGAGGACAGAGAGAGCAGGAATGAAGAGAGAGTAGAGAGAGTAAAGAAAGAGATGGAGGACAGAGAGAGCAGAAATGAAGAGAGAGTAGAGAGAGGTAAAGAAAGAGATGGAGGACAGAGAGAGCAGAGATGAAGAGAGAGCTAGAGATGAGGTAAAGAAAGAGATGGAGGACAGAGAGAGCAGGAATGAAGAGAGAGTAGAGAGAGGTAAAGAAAGAGATGGAGGACAGAGAGAGCAGGAATGAAGAGAGAGTAGAGAGAGGTAAAGAAAGAGATGGAGGACAGAGAGAGCAGGAATGAAGAGAGAGTAGAGAGAGGTAAAGAAAGAGATGGAGGACAGAGAGAGCAGGAATGAAGAGAGAGTAGAGAGAGGTAAAGAAAGAGATGGAGGACAGAGAGAGCAGGAATGAAGAGAGAGTAGAGAGAGGTAAAGAAAGAGATGGAGGACAGAGAGAGCAGGAATGAAGAGAGAGTAGAGAGAGGTAAAGAAAGAGATGGAGGACAGAGAGAGAGGAGTAAGATGAGGTAAAGAAAGAGATGGAGGACAGAGAGAGTAGAGAATGAAGAGAGAGCTAAGATAGAGGTAAAGAAAGAGATGGAGGACAGAGAGAGTAGAGAGGTGAGGAAGAAAGAGATGGAGGACAGAGAGAGAGAGAATGAGAGTAGAGTAGATAGAGGTAAAGAAAGAGATGAGAGGACAGAGAGAGTAGAGAGAGGTAAAGAAAGAGATGGAGGACAGAGAGAGAAGAATGACGAGAGAGTAGAGAGAGGTAAAGAAAGATGAGATGGAGGACAGAGAGAGCAGGAATGAAGAGAAGAGAAGAGGGAAAACAAGGACATTACATGGTGAGGAGAAAACAGACAGAGAGAGAGTTGCCTTGGTTTTAAATTGGACCAATGGGGCGATAGTAATGCCTGACAGATTACCCGTATGCTTTGATTTTTTGTTTGAGATGAGCTGTAGAGCACTGGTAGATGGTGGTAGAAAACAGATCTGCAGACAGACAGACAGGCAGACAGGCAGGCAGGCAGGCAGGCAGGCAGGTAAGCGACGATGAGACAGACAGACAGACAGACAGACAGACAGACAGACAGACAGACAGACAGACAGGCAGGCAGACAGACAGACAGGCAGCGCAGGCACAGACAGGCAGGCAAGAATGACAGACAGACAGACAGACAGGCAGGCAGACAGACAGACATGACAGACGGACAGACAGACAGACATGACAGACATGACAGACAGACAGACAGACATGGTAGACATGACAGACAGGTGCAGGCAGGCAGGCAGAACGACAGACAGGTAGACAGGCAGGCAGGCAGAACTGACAGACAGGCAGACAGGCAGGCAGACAGGAGGCAGGCAGGCAGGTTAGGAGCAGGCTTACAAAGGCAGAGCAGACAGGCAGATAGGCAGCTCTCCAGCAGCTACAGTAGGACTGGGAGACGATAGTGGAGAGGAGAGAGATTCATCTCCTCTCTGCCCCTCAATTAAAATTTCACCTACATTTTTTTTTTATGTTAATATTATCAAGATGAACTGAGATTCATCCCTCTCCTCTCTCCTCTCTCTCTCTCTCTCTCTCAACCTCCCTCTCCTCTGCCCTCTCTCTCTCTCTCTCTCTCTCCTCCTCTCTCCTCTCTCTCTCCCACCCCTCTCTCTCTTCCCACCTCTCCCTCTCTCTCTCTCTTCTCTCTCTCTCACCCCTCCACCCTCTCTCTCTCTCTCTGTTCCCTCTCTCTCTCTCTCTCTCTTGTCTCTCTCTGTTTCTCCCAAGCCTCTGCCCTCTCTCTCCTCTCCTACTCTCTCTCTCTCTCTCTCTCTCTCTCTCTCTCTCTCTCTCTGTTCCTCTTCTCTCTCTCTCTCTCTCTCTATCTCTCTCTGCCCCCTCTCTCTCTCTCTCTCCTCTCTCTCTC
>NW_026284699.1:0-9514 GCF_023373465.1 Oncorhynchus keta | reverse complement strand
ACAGGACCAGCACCAGACAGGATGGCACCAGCACAGGTTCCAGCACCAGACACGGGACCAGCACCAGACACTGGACCAGCATGAGACACTGGACCAGCACCAGACACGGGACCAGCACCACACACTGGACCAGCACCATTGGACCAGCACCAGACACTGGACCAGCACAGGCACTGGACCATCACCAGACACAGGACCAGCACCAGACACAGGACCAGCACCAGGCCACTGGACCAAGCACCAGACACTGGACCAGCACCAGACAAGGACCAGCACCAGACACGGGACCAGCACCAAACACTGGACCAGCACCAGACACAGGACCAGCACCAGACACTGGACCAGCACCAGACACAGGACCAGCACCAGACATGGACCCGCACAGACACTGGACCAGCACCAGACACAGGACCAGCACCAGACACTGGACCAGCACCAGACACTGGACCAGCACCAGACAGGACCAGCACCAGACACAGGACCAGCACCAGACACTGGACCAGCACCAGACACAGGACCAGCACCAGACACTGGACCAGCACCAGACACTGGACCAGCACAGACACTGGACCAGCACCAGTCCCATCACTGTTGAAATGGCAGCTTTATGGGTAAGAAAGAGATTACTAGTGGTGGATCATGATGTGTGCATTGACAATACAATATCTTTAAATATAAATACACTCATAACAATCCTATTAAGATATCGCTGTAAAAAATGATACATAAAGCCAACATCATGTTGTATATCTACTGTGTACAAATAGATAGTCGAGGAGGTAGGCCACCCCTCAGTTTTAATGGTGCCCTCCTGTACCATGGAATCGGTACATCACAAAATCTCTTCAGAGGCTAACGTCTGTATGGCTCAGTTGTCAACATCCTGGTCCTCAAATGAAACTGGTAAACCTTCCTATTTATGATATTTTTATTCCTCCTCCAGTATTGATCTTTCTCATTGGGCAGACAGACCAGTTCCCTACCTCCAGCTGCCACTACCTCCTCCCATTGTTCCATTATTGATCCTTTATATTGGGCAGACAGACCAGTTCTCTACCTCCTCCCATGCCCACGTGCCTCCTCCATTATTGATCCTTTACATTGGGCAGACGGACAGTTCCTACCTCCTCCCCTGCCACCTACCTCCTCCGCTGCCACCCTTTGTTGTAAAATAAATAAATACATTTCTGAATACCATATGGTAATAAACACAAGACTGTTTTCAACATGTTCTGTAATATGTCCTTTAAAGATCTTTGGCATTTGGAAGGGTTCAATCTACGGTTTCTACAACAAGTTTTTAGACAATTTAATTGCATAACCATTGATTCCTGAAGAATAAAACTATAAATGTTTAAATGTTTCATGAGCTTAGTTCAGCCGTTGTACCCAATCAGATCCTGTTTGTAGCAGAGCAGTGGGGGGGTGAGAGAGTGGCCACTTTCTTTTGTTTGAACTGCAGACTGCCCCTTCAAAACAGACTGCTCCATTTACACTCAACATGCAATTTCAAGATTCCCCACTAGGGGTCCTCATTCACTCAGGAGAGGCCTCCTCATAAAGACCCCTGCTGCAACTGTCAACTGTAACCAGGCCAGTAAGAGAACTAGAGAATCAGCAAACTTGATGTATGGATTCATGGGAGTATCATGAAACATATGAAACATTGAGAAAGTATTCACGCTATTGAGTTGTTACACGTTTCTTTGTGTTACAAAGTCGGATTAAAGTTGATTTACTGTCTTTTGTCAACGATCTACACAAAAATAAAACAGAAATGTTCAAGCTCTGTCAAGTTGGCTGTTGATCATTGCTAGACAGACATTCTCAAGTCTTGCCATAGATTTTAAAGTTGATTTTAAGGAAAAACTGCTACTAGGCCACTCAGGAACATCAGTGTCTTCTTGGTTAACAACTCCAGTGTATATTTGGCCTTGTGTTTTAGGTTATTGTCCTGCTGAAAGGTGGATTTGTCTCCAATTGGCTGGTGGAAAGCAGACTGAACCAAGATTTTCTTCTAGAATTTTGCCTGTGCTTAGCATGCTTCCTTTAATTTTATCGTAAAAAATATCCTAGTCCTTAATGATGACAAGCATACCAATAACATGATGCAGCCACCACCATGCACTAAAAATATGGAGAGTGGTACTCAGTGATGTGTTGTGGTGTTGGATTTGCCTCAAACATAACACTTTGTATTCAGGACAAAAGTTAATTACTTCGTCATATGTTTTGCAGTGTTACTTTGGTGCGCTATTGCACATTTCTGAACAGGTTTCCTTCTTTTACTCTCTCATTTAGGTTAGTATTGTGGAGTAACTGCAATGTTGTTGATCCATCCTCAGTTTTCTCCTATCACAGTCATTAAACTCTATAACTGTTTTCAAATCACCATTGGCCCCATGGTGAAAATCCCTGAGCAGTTTCCTTCCTCTCCGGCAACTGAGTTAAGAAGTATCTGTATATTATATATATGCCATTTAGCAGACGCTTTTATCCAAAGCGACTTACAGTCATGTGTGCATACATTCTACGTATGGGTGGTCCCGGGATCGAACCCACTACCCTGGCGTTACAAGCGCCATGCTCTACCAACTGAGCTACAGAAGGACCAATTGTATCTTTGTAGTGACTGGGTGTATTGATACATCATCCAAAGTGTAATGAATAACTTCACCATGCTCAAAGGAATAGTCAATGTCTGCTTTTTATTTTTATTTGACCCATCTACCAATAGGTGTCATTCTCTGTGAGACTCACAAAAGAAACATGAGATAAAAAAAATAGAAGAAAATACTACTAACTTGCTTTTTAACATTACGACAATAAATTCACAACTAGTGGAAATTAGTATCCTGGCTATTGCCGTATTAACTGAAACAAGTTCAACATATCGTAAACTACATTTTGCACTTCTAATGTCTTACCAATTACAAAATGTATGCTCATTATGATGTAATCTACCTCATACTATGCAGATGAGTCACAGTGGCTGGTCTGCACAGGGAATTGTTTGAGAGGGAGAGTTGTGTTTAGTAGAATCGTTGTTTAAAACAGAACAGTTTGTTGGTTTGGCACACAGTAGCAGCTCCAGTGAGTCTTGCTGAATATAATTGTGTGCATCTGGTTAACTACTGATAAAGTCTTCCCATCTGGTTAACTACTGATAACGTCTTCCCATCTGGTTAACTACTGATAAAGTCTTCCCATTGGTTAACTACTGATAAAGTCTTCCCATTGGTTAACTACTGATAAAGTCTTCCCATTGGTTAACTACTGATAAAGTCTTCCCATTGGTTAACTACTGATAAAGTCTTCCCATCTGGTTAACTACTGATAAAGTCTTCCCATTGGTTAACTACTGATAAAGTCTTCCCATTGGTTAACTACTGATAAAGTCTTCCCATCTGGTTAACTACTGATAAAGTCTTCCCATTGGTTAACTGGTGATAAAGTCTTCCCATCTGGTTAACTACTGATAAAGTCTTCCCATTGGTTAACTGGTGATAAAGTCTTCCCATCTGGTTAACTACTGATAAAGTCTTCCCATTGGTTAACTGGTGATAAAGTCTTCCCATTGGTTAACTACTGATAAAGTCTTCCCATTGGTTAACTGGTGATAAAGTCTTCCCATCTGGTTAACTACTGATAAAGTCTTCCCATTGGTTAACTGGTGATAAAGTCTTCCCATCTGGTTAACTACTGATAAAGTCTTCCCATCTGGTTAACTACTGATAAAGTCTTCCCATTGGTTAACTACTGATAAAGTCTTCCCATTGGTTAACTACTGATAAAGTCTTCCCATTGGTTAACTACTGATAAAGTCTTCCCATTGGTTAACTACTGATAAAGTCTTCCCATTGGTTAACTACTGATAAAGTCTTCCCATCTGGTTAACTACTGATAAAGTCTTCCCATTGGTTAACTACTGATAAAGTCTTCCCATTGGTTAACTACTGATAAAGTCTTCCCATTGGTTAACTACTGATAAAGTCTTCCCATTGGTTAACTACTGATAAAGTCTTCCCATCTGGTTAACTGCTGATAAAGTCTTCCCATCTGGTTAACTACTGATAAAGTCTTCCCATTGGTTAACTGGTGATAAAGTCTTCCCATGTGGTTAACTACTGATAAAGTCTTCCCATTGGTTAACTGGTGATAAAGTCTTCCCATCTGGTTAACTACTGATAAAGTCTTCCCATTGGTTAACTGGTGATAAAGTCTTCCCATTGGTTAACTACTGATAAAGTCTTCCCATCTGGTTAACTACTGATAAAGTCTTCCCATTGGTTAACTGGTGATAAATTCTTCCCATTGGTTAACTACTGATAAAGTCTTCCCATTGGTTAACTACTGATAAAGTCTTCCCATTGGTTAACTACTGATAAAGTCTTCCCATCTGGTTAACTACTGATAAAGTTTTCCCATTGGTTAACTACTGATAAAGTCTTCGCATTGGTTAACTACTGATGAAAGTCTTCCCATTGGTTAACTACTGATAAGGTCTTCCCATTGGTTAACTACTGATAAAGTCTTCCCATTGGTTAACTGGTGATAAAGTCTTCCCAATGGTCCATCAGTTCCCAGTATTTTCTTCTTTTAAAAGGAACTTAAAACGCCTCAGATTAATGTGTCTCAGTAAATACATGCAAATGTGACATAAATCATCTTATTTAGCCTCGATTTTGTTATTGTTGTGAATGCTGGCGTGTGCGTGTGCATGTGTGTGTGTGTGCGTGCGTGTGTGTGTGTGTGTGTGTGCGTGCGTGCGTATGCGTGTTTGTGCGTGTGCAGTGCGTGCGTGTGCATGTGCGTGTGCGTGTGTTTGTGTTTGTGTGTTTGTGTGTGCGTATGCGTGCGTGCGTGTGCGTGTGTGTGTGTGTGCGTATGCGTGCGTGCGTGTGTGCGCGTGTGTGTGTGTGTGTGTGTGCGTGCGCGTGTGCGTGTGTGTGTGTGCATATGCGTGCGTATGCGTGTTTGTGCGTGTTTGTGCGTGTGCGTGTGTGCATGAGCTGTGTGTGTGTGTGTGTGTGTGTGTGTGTGTGTGTGTGTGTGCGTATGCGTGTGTGTGCGTGCATGCGTATGCGTGTGTGTGCGTGCGTGTGTGTGTGTGTGTGCGTGTGTGTGCGTGCGTGCGTGTGTGTGCGTGTGCATATGAGTGTGTGTGCGTGCGTGCATGTGTGTGTGTGTCTGTGCGTGCATGTGTGTGTGTGTCGTGTGTGTGTGTGTGTGTGTGTGCGTGTGTGTGTGTGTGTGTGTGGCATTATGTTGTTAAACATAATTACAATTCTCTTTTGAACGGGGAAGCAGATAATTAAACATGTTAGACTGGATTAACACTGAGAAGACAACACTGCTTCACTGATTGAGATAGCTGGGAGAGAGGACAACACTGCTTCACCGATTGAGATAGCTGGGAGAGAGGACAACACTGCTTCACCGATTGAGATAGCGGGGAGAGAGGACAACACTGCTTCTCTGATTGAGATAGCTGGGAGAGAGGACAACACTGCTTCACTGATTGAGATAGCTGGGAGAGAGGACAACACTGCTTCACCGATTGAGATAGCGGGGAGAGAGGACAACACTGCTTCGCTGATTGAGATAGCTGGGAGAGAGGACAACACTGCTTCACTGATTGAGATAGCTGGGAGAGAGGACAACACTGCTTCGCTGATTGAGATAGCTGGGAGAGAGGACAACACTGCTTCACCGATTGAGATAGCTGGGAGAGAGGATAACACTGCTTCGCTGATTGAGATAGCTGGAGAGAGGACAACACTGCTTCACTGATTGAGATAGCTGGGAGAGAGGACAACACTGCTTCACCGATTGAGATAGCGGGGAGAGAGGACAACACTGCTTCGCTGATTGAGATAGCTGGGAGAGAGGACAACACTGCTTCACTGATTGAGATAGCTGGGAGAGAGGACAACACTGCTTCACCGATTGAGATAGCTGGGAGAGAGGATAACACTGCTTCGCTGATTGAGATAGCTGGGAGAGAGGACAACACTGCTTCACCGATTGAGATAGCTGGGAGAGAGGATAACACTGCTTCGCTGATTGAGATAGCTGGGAGAGAGGACAACACTGCTTCACCGATTGAGATAGCGGGGAGAGAGGGACAACACTGCTTCGCTGATTGAGATAGCTGGGAGAGAGAGGACAACACTGCTTCACTGATTGTGATAGCTGGGAGAGAGGACAACACTGCTTCGCTGATTGAGATAGCTGGGAGAGAGGACAACACTGCTTCACCGATTGAGATAGCTGGGAGAGAGGATAACACTGCTTCACTGATTGAGATAGCTGGGAGAGAGGACAACACTGCTTCACCGATTGAGATAGCTGGGAGAGAGGACAACACTGCTTCACCGATTGAGATAGCTGGGAGAGAGGATAACACTGCTTCACTGATTGAGATAGCTGGGAGAGAGGACAACACTGCTTCACCGATTGAGATAGCTGGGAGAGAGGATAACACTGCTTCGCTGATTGAGATAGCTGGGAGAGAGGACAACACTGCTTCACCGATTGAGATAGCTGGGAGAGAGGATAACACTGCTTCGCTGATTGAGATAGCTGGGAGAGAGGACAGACATATTGGGGGATTCTCAGTAGAAGATCATTGGTGATTTGTATTTATTATGGATTCCCATTAGCTGCTGCCTCAGCTACTCTCTTCCTGGTTTCCAAACACATTAAGGCACATTACATGGCACTCGTCTCTTAAAGAAAGGAGAAGTTTAGGAAAGAGTATAGAGATGGATATACAGTGCCTTGTGAAAGTATTCGACCCCCTTGAACTTTGCGACCTTTTGCCACATTTCAGGCTTCAAACATAAAGATATAAAACTGTATTTTTGTGAAGAATCAACAACAAGTGGGACACAATCATTTATTGGATATTTCAAACGTTTTAACCTTTTTTTTGTGTCCCACTTGTTGTTGATTCTTCACAAATAAATACAGTTTTATATCTTTATGTTCTGTGTATTTTACAGTCAATACTCTCGTGTGATTTTTAGTCAATACGCTGTGTATTTTACAGTCAATACTCTCGTGTGTATTAGAGACTTGGCCACTGTTTCAGTACACATTTCCCTGTAATCTACTCGGTCAGTAGTAAGTAGGAGAGGCAAGCTAAGCTTTCCTGCTGAACATGTTCCATGTATGGTTATCACGCAAACGCAGATGAATTCAATCAACAGTTTCACACATAATGTGGTTGCGTGAGTTGAGTGAGTGTGTGTGTGTGTGTGTGTGTGTGTGTGTGTGTGTGTGTGTGTGTGTGTGTGTGTGTGTGTGTGTGTGTGTGTGTGTGTGTGTGTGTGTGTGTGTGTGTGTGTGTGTGTGTGTGTGTGTGTGTGTGTGTGTGTATGAGTGTGTGTGTGTGTGTGTGTGTGTGTGAGTGTGAGTGCATGAGTGTGTGTGTGAGTGTGTGTATGAGTGAGTGTGAGTGTGTGTGAGTGTGAGTGCATGAGTGTGTGTGTGAGTGTGTGTATGAGTGAGTGTGAGTGCATGAGTGTGTGTATGAGTGTGTGTGTGAGTGTGAGTGTGTGAATGAGTGAGTGTGAGTGCATGAGTGTGTGTATGAGTGTGTGTGTGAGTGTGTGTATGAGTGAGTGTGAGTGCATGAGTGTGTGTATGAGTGTGTGTGTGAGTGTGTGAATGAGTGAGTGTGAGTGCATGAGTGTGTGTATGAGTGTGTGTGTGAGTGTGTGTATGAGTGAGTGTGTGTGTGTGTGAGTGTGAGTGCATGAGTGTGTGTGTGATGTGTGTATGAGTGAGTGTGAGTGCATGAGTGTGTGTATGAGTGTGTGTGTGTGAGTGAGTGTGAGTGCATGAGTGTGTGTATGAGTGTGTGTGTGAGTGTGAGTGTGTGAATGAGTGAGTGTGAGTGCATGAGTGTGTGTATGAGTGTGTGTGTGAGTGTGTGTATGAGTGAGTGTGAGTGCATGAGTGTGTGTATGAGTGTGTGTGTGAGTGTGTGTGTGAGTGTGTGAATGAGTGAGTGTGAGTGCATGAGTGTGTGTATGAGTGTGTGTGTGTGAGTGTGTGTATGAGTGAGTGTGAGTGCATGAGTGTGTGTATGAGTGTGTGTGTGAGTGTGTGTGTGAGTGTGTGAATGAGTGAGTGTGAGTGCATGAGTGTGTGTATGAGTGTGTGTGTGAGTGTGAGTGCATGAGTGTGTGTGTGAGTGTGTGTGTGAGTGTGAGTGTGTGTGGGAGTGTGTGTGTGAGTGTGAGTGCCTGAGTGTGTGTGTGTATGAGTGTGTGTGTGAGTGTGTGTATGAGTGTGTGTGTGAGTGTGAGTGCATGAGTGTGTGTATGAGTGTGTGTGTGAGTGTGAGTGAGTGTGTGTGTATGAGTGTGAGTGCATGAGTGTGTGTGTGGAGTGTGTGTGTGAGTGTGAGTGTGAGTGTGAGTGCATGAGTGTGTGTATGAGTGAGTGTGAGTGCATGAGTGTGTGTATGAGTGTGAGTGTGAGTGTGAGTGTGTGTATGAGTGTGAGTGTGTGTGCGTGTGTTTGTGTTGTGTGTGTGCGTATGCGTGCGTGCTAGTGTGTGTGCGTATGCGTGCGTGCGTGTGTGCGTGTGTGTGTGTGAGTGTGTGTATGAGTGTGTGTATGAGTGTGTGTGTGAGTGTGAGTGTGTGTGTGAGTGTGAGTGTGTGTGTGTGTGAGTGTGTGTATGAGTGTGAGTGTGTGTGTGAGTGTGAGTGTGTGTGTGTGTGTGAGTGTGTGTATGAGTGTGAGTGTGAGTGTGAGTGTGTGTGTGAGTATGAGTGTGAGTGTGTGTATGAGTGTGTGTGTGAGTGTGAGTGTGTGTATGAGTGTGTGTATGAGTGTGTGTATGAGTGTGTGTATGAGTGTGTGTATGAGTGTGTGTATGAGTGTGTATGTGAGTGTGTGTATGAGTGAGTGTATGAGTGTGTGTGTGAGTGTGAGTGAGTGTGTATGAGTGTTTGTGTGAGTGTGAGTGTGTGTATGAGTGAGTGTGAGTGCATGAGTGTGTGTGTGAGTGTGTGTATGAGTGAGTGTGAGTGCATGAGTGTGTGTATGAGTGTGTGTGTGTGAGTGTGTCCATTGTCGTTTTCACATTTTAAGACGTCGGAAAGTATGTTGAGATAAAAACACACCCTCACTTGGACTTGTGATTCCAACCTGCAAAACCCAGTTTTGAAATATGGGGTTGGACACTAAACGCAGGTTTCCACGATCTGATTCCACCTGTCCGGTCAGGTGCTGATTGGCCCACCCTGAAGAGGCTGCAAGGCGAATGGACGAAAGCCAGCTGTGGTGTCAGAGTTGATTGGACCTCCTCGTTAAGTGTTGGAAAACCGTTTCCTGTCGAGCAATGAGGAACGAGGGAGGGGGCACGATGGTGAGTTGCACTGGGGATACTAATCCAATTCGGTAAGAAGCTGAGCATCACTCAGAGATGTGACTATATTCTCCAGCTGGAGAGCAATGGCAGTACTGTATGTCACCGTACTGTGCTGCCACACCT
>NW_026284698.1:0-4928 GCF_023373465.1 Oncorhynchus keta | reverse complement strand
CATCTAGTGGAAAGCCTTCCCTGAAGAGTGGTGACTGTTATAGCAGCAATGTTCCAACATCTAGTGGAAAGCCTTCCCAGAAGAGTGGAGACTGTTATAAGCGGCAATGTTCCAACATCTAGTGGAAGAAAGCCTTCCCAGAAGAGTGGTGACTGTTATAGCAGCAATGTTCCAGCATCTAGTGGAAAGCCTTCCCAGAAGAGTGGAGGCTGTTGTGCCCAGCAATGTTCCAACATCTAGTGAAAGCCTTCCCAGAAGAGTAGAGGCTGTTATAGCAGCAATGTTCCTACATCTAGTGGAAAGCCTTCCCAGAAGAGTGGAGGCTGTTATAGCAGCAATGTTCCTACATCTAGTGGAAAGCCTTCCCTGAAGAGTGGAGGCTGTTATAGCAGCAATGTTCCAACATCTAGTGGAAAGCCTTCCTAGAAGAGTGGAGGCTGTTATAGCAACAATGTTCCAACATCTGGTAGAAAGCCTTCCCAGAAGAGTGGAGGCTGTTATAGCAGCAATGTTCCAACATCTAGTGGAAAGCCTTCCCAGAAGAGTGGAGGGGGGGGGGGCTACTCCATAGTAACATCCATGATTTTGGAATGAGATGGTCGACGAGCAGGTGTCCACATACTTTTGGTCATGTAGTGTAGATATTGTATCAAAATGTTTCCTTTTCTATTTTCCAAGGTTGTAAAAAATACTGTCACTTTTTACCCTCTAATTAATATTAATATTTGTGACCGGTCTTGTCTGTTTCTGTCTCTGTCCTGCTCCTGACTGAAGGAATTTGATTTCTCAACGCAGTGAAAAGCTGTCTTTCTTTATACAAGCATGAAGTCCATCAGCCCCATCTCAATCAGTCACCCCACTGTCATTTCCTGCTCCAGATGGATGGCCGTATCCCAAGTAGCACATTGTTCCCTAGGGGCCCAGGTCAAACACAGTGCACTATGTAGGGAATAGGGTGCCATTTGTGACCGACCGCCTCAATTCGGTCTTATGTAGATGCATTTGAAATTGTGTTTTTACATTGGATAAAAGTAGAGACACGGGCGCTACCAAATTATATATAATACACTGCATTTGAGGAACAACAGGAATGTAAATCATCATTCTGCTTTGAAAGTCAATAAACTTGTAAACTCACTTTTGAGAAAATGGCCCTTGAATGTTTTGGTACCTGCTGGAGAGCTCTTCTTTGTCTACACCCATTCAGCATCATTCACACCCTCTTAAGCCTTAGCCCCACCCATTCAGTATCGTTCACACCCTCTTAAGCCTTAGCCCCACCCATTCAGTATCGTTCACACCCTCTTAAGCCTTAGCCCCACCCATTCAGTATCGTTCACACCCTCTTAAGCCTTAGCCCCACCCATTCAGCATCGTTCACACCCTCTTTAAGCCTTAGCCCCACCCATTCAGCATCGTTCACACCCTCTTAAGCCTTAGCCCCACCCATTCAGCATCGTTCACACCCTCTTAAGCCTTAGCCCCACCCATCTCTTTAAGGATCCACATGTGAGGCCATGTTTTAAACACAGTGAGTAGTTTAGTAAACAACCAAATATTTAAAGACTAAATATTGTAAAAGTAGTAGCCTTCAAAAGGAAAAACTCCTGGTAAAAATACACTTTATTGAGTCCTTGGCCTATATCCTAATCTGACTTTGGTGCAGGTTATGTTGTTGTTCACATTACTGTGCTAAACAGAGTGAGTAGTGTAGTAAAGATTAAGACTAAAAGTGATAAAACGATAAGGAAAAATTCAGTTAAACAAAGTGTCCAGATGAAAAATATTTTATTAATATTAGATGACGCTGACCCAGACACACTTGATGGGTGAAAGAAATGCTATAACTCCCCACCACATGTAGCTAAGTGGATGAGTCTCTACAGAAGGTGTAAACGGTGCAGCCAAATATAATCAATATAAATAATATAATATACACTAAGAACAATATCAATAACAATATCAGTGATAGACGAGGTAGTTATATGTATACAATCAGTGGCTGAGCAGCAGGATATAAAAAATAGTAGCAGCAACGTGTGGAGTTAGGAGAGAATCATGTGAATAGAGGCACATCTTTTTAGGGGGGTGAGAAGGATTACTTTCCCTATCCTAGGTATTCCTTGAAGAGGTGGGGTTTCAGGTGTCTCCGGAAGGTGGTGATTGACTCCGCTGTCCTGGCGTCGTGAGGACAGCGGAGTCAATCTGTGACCGCTCGGCTGAATAGAGGCACAGCAGATAGTGTTGATGACTGGTGTGTCCAAACCTAATCTATATTCTGAGAGTTTCTGTCCCTTGTCTTTGTTGGTGCCTGTCCTCCTCCCGGATTTTCTCAAGAACATAAGTCTGTCCAGTCCAGGTGGTGCTTTCTAATGCAAACCATCTATAGGGGGGAGGACGTCAGTCTGTCCAGTCCAGGTGGTGCTTTCTAATGCAAAACCATCTATGAGGAGGGAGGACGTCAGTGTTCCGCAGCAGCTGAAACCTGGTCCCGACTGAGTCCGAACGCTCCCTGGAGACAACGACACCAGGCTCCAGAGCATCGAAGCTGTAAAACAGGAAATAACCAACATCATTTCTCCTCCAAAGTTTAGAAGAAGAAGAACGACCTCAAATGACCTCTAATGAACATGATGTTCACCTGAAGTGCTGGTACTGCTTGATCTGTGGCAGCGGCCTGAAGTACAGAGTCAGGTGTTGTTGCCAGCCATAGCTTTCCACCTCCAGTCCAACCAGCTGTGGGATGTTGACCCCCCGTCTCTGTGCTGTCCTTCACAACCCCAGTAATCTCAGACAAAGTGTTCACTCTGGTCTTTCTGAAGCGCTGCTTGATGAGGCCGGAGCACCAGTCAGGGGCAAACTTGGTGTGAACTGTGATCAGGAAGTGAAGGTCCAGACTGTGGTGGAGCTTGTCCACCAGGCACAATACCAGAGCACAAACTTGTTTTGGCCACTGCAGTCCACACGTGTTTCCCTCCATACAACAATGAAGTAGTTTGTATTTCTTAACAGCAGAAACCAACTCCATAGTTGGTGAAGAAATGGTGCTGGCTGACATGCCTTCAAGTATTTCTTAACAAGCCACACTTGCGAGGTGTTAAATAATACAGTTGAAGTCTGTGAAGTTTACATACACCTTAGCCAAATACATTCAACTTTTTCACAATTCCTGACGTTTAGTCCTAGTAAAAATTCCCTGTTTTAGGTCAGTTAGGATCACCACTTTATTTTAAGAATGTGAAATGTCAGACTAATAATAGAGAGAATTATTTTTTTTAAGCTTTTATTTCTTTCATCACATTCCCAGTGGGTCAGAAGTTTACATACACTCAAATAGTATTTGGTAGAATTGCCTTTCAATTCTTTAACTTGGGTCAACCGTTTTGGGTTGCCTTCCACAAGCTACCCCACAATAATAATTCCAGGGATGAACCAGACTTGTGGCGGTCTACAATTCTTTTTCTGAGGTCTTGGCTGATTTCTTTTGATTTTCCCATGATGTCAAGCAAAGGCACTGAGTTTGAAGGTAGGCTTTGAAATGCATCCACAGGTAGTTACCTCAATTGACTCAAATGATAAATAATTAGATTATCAGAAGCTTCTAAAGCATGACATATTTTTCTGGAATTTTCCAAATGCACAATGTCAATTTAGTGTATCGTGAACTTCTGACCCACTGGAATAGTGATGAATGGAATAATGGCACAGTGAATTATAAGTGAAATAATCTGTCCGTAAACAAATTGTTGGATAAATTACTTGTGTCACGCAAAAATAGATGTCCTAACAGACTTGCCAAAACTATAGTTTGTTAACAAGAAATGTGTGGAGTGGTTGAAAAACAAGTTTAATGACTCCAACCGATGTCTATGTAAACTTCCGACTTCCAACTGTAGATGGGACCTGGTTGTATAGGGCCAGAAGGATAGCGCACCTGCAAACAGCAAAATAACATTAAGATAAGTTAATGAAAAGAAAATGTAACGTAAAACACATCATTTTTTAATTCATCATTATCAGGTAAGTTTCAATTACCTACAAATGTGCAGAGCAGCAGCACAGCATACAGTAACGTCATGTTGTAAACTGGAAGATACAATGATAACACACATTCCTCTGGAAAACACAGAAATAATGTGAGATCAATAAAAGTTGTGTCAACCATGTTGGAGGTCAACTAAATAATGAAAACGTGTTGTTTATGTTTAGGTTTACATACCAAGTGTTGTCATCGATTCCTTGTAGAGACGCCACACTGTTGCTTTTGTCACATCGGACGGCAGCAGCTTTCCACCAAGTGTTTTTGCCCTGGGTGGCGTCCTGGTAACACTATGGCATTATCCTCTGTGTAGTTGTTGATGAAGTTCACCATTCGCTGGAAGTCCTCATGCTTCAGGTGTAACCTGTGCTTGCTTGGGCCAGCTCTCTTTTTGATCGGAGGCATTAGACCATTCTCCTTGTATGACTGGTGAGGAGAGTCAGGTGTGTTCTACAGGTCTTTCTGATGGGAGGCATTAGACCATTCTCCTTGTATGAGGAGAGACAGGTGTGTTCTACAGGTCTTTCTGATGGGAGGCATTAGACCATTCTCCTTGTATGACTGGTGAGGAGAGACAGGTGTGTTCTACAGGTCTTTCTGATGGGAGGCATTAGACCATTCTCCTTGTATGACTGGTGAGGAGAGACAGGTGTGTTCTACAGGTCTTTCTGATGGGAGGCATTAGACCATTCTCCTTGTATGAGGAGAGACAGGTGTGTTCTACAGGTCTTTCTGATGGGAGGCATTAGACCATTCTCCTTGTATGAGGAGAGACAGGTGTGTTCTACAGGTCTTTCTGATGGGAGGCATTAGACCATTCTCCTTGTATGAGGAGAGACAGGTGTGTTCTACAGGTCTTTCTGATGGGAGGCATTAGACCATTCTCCTT
>NW_026284697.1:0-10351 GCF_023373465.1 Oncorhynchus keta | reverse complement strand
TGGCTGACTGGCAGATCCTGGCTGACTGGCGGATCTGGCGGATTCTGGCTGACTGGCGGATCCTGGCCGACTGGCAGATACTGGCCGACTGACAGTTCTGGCAGATCTGGAAGAGTCTGGTTGACTGGCAGATCTGGAAGAGTCTGGTTGACTGGCAGATCTGGAAGAGTCTGGTTGACTGGCAGATCTGGAAGAGTCTGGTTGACTGGCAGATCTGGAAGAGTCTGGCTGACTGGCGGATCTGGAAGAGTCTGGCTGACTGGCGGATCTGGAAGATTCTGGATGACTGGCAGATCTGGAGGAATCTGGCTGACTGGCAGATCTGGAAGATCTGGCTGCTCCATGCTGACTGGCGGCTCTGACTGCTCCACGCTGACTGGCGGCTCTGGCTGCTCCATGTAGGCTGGCAGCTCTGGCGGCTTCTTACAGACTAGCAGCTCTGGCGGCTCCGTGCAGACTGGCAGCTCCTTGCAGACTGGCAGCTCCTTGCAGACTGGCAGCTCCTTGCAGACTGGCAGCTCCTTGCAGACTGACAGCTCTGGCTGCTCCATGCAGACTGGCAGCTCTGGCTGCTCCATGCAGGCTGGCAGCTCTGGCTGCTCCATGCAGGCTGGCAGCTCTGACTGCTCCATGCAGCCTGGCAGCTCTGGCTGCGCTGAACAGACAGGAGACTCCGGTAGCGCAGGAGAGGAGAAAGGCTCCGACAGCGCTGGAGAGGCGGGAGACTCCGACAGCGCAGGAGAGGCGAGGCGCACTGTAGGCCTGATGCGTGGTGCTGGCACTGGTGGTACTGGACCGAGGACACACACAGGAAGCCTGGTGCGGGGAGCTGCTACCGGAGGGCTGGTGTGTGGAGGTGGAACAGGATGGGCTAGACCGTGAAGGCGTACTGGAGATCTTGAGAGCAGTGCTGGCACAGGACGTGCAAGGCTAGGGATGTGCACAGGAGGCCTGATGCGTGAGGCTGGCACCAACTTCACCAGCCGACTAACACGCACCTCAGGACGAGTATGGAGCGCTGACCCAGGTGCCATCAAATCCCGACACGTTCCGTCGGGCGAATACCAAACTAAGCTCCAGCACAAACAAGTCTAGTCCCAATACCAAACTAAGCTCCAGCACAAACAAGTCTAGTCCCAATACCAAACTCAGCTCCCGCACAAACAAGTCTAGTCCCAATACCAAACTCAGCTCCCGCACAAACAAGTCTAGTCCCAATACCAAACTCAGCTCCGGCACAAACAAGTCTAGTCCCAATACCAAACTCAGCTCCCGCACAAACAAGTCTAGTCCCAATACCAAACTCAGCTCCCGCACAAACAACTTTAGTCCCAATACCAAACTCAGCTCCCGCACAAACAACTTTAGTCCCAATACCAAACTCAGCTCCCGCACAAACAAGTCTAGTCCCAATACCAAACTCAGCTCCCGCACAAACAACTTTAGTCCCAATACCAAACTCAGCTCCCGCACAAACAACTTTAGTCCCAATACCAAACTCAGCTCCCGCACAAACAAGTCTAGTCCCAATACCAAACTCAGCTCCTGCACAAACAAGTCTAGCCCCAATACCAAACTCAGCTCCGGCACAAACAAGTCTAGTCCTAATACCAAACTCAGCTCCCGCACAAACAAGTCTAGTCCCAATACCGGCGAGCACGAGAGCTCTGAACACAGCCACTGAAAAGGACTTCTGTCTGTAATGCATCATTTATGCAGTTAGTAGGGACAACAACCCAAACACATTGGTTTGAAAGCATGGTGCAAAAACACCTTCATATTTCTGCTATTCCATGGCTTCCATCATGTTAGACTGTTAGTGTAGTGATCAACACCTCCGTCTCATCCAGATGTCTTTTAAAGACATAAACATACTGCATACAGTAGTCTGTGTATTATACTTCTCATATTATAAACATTATACTGTATACAGTAGTCTGTGTATTATATTCTCATATTATAAACATTATACTGTATACAGTAGTCTGTGCATTATAATTCTCATATTATAAACATTATACTGTATACAGTATGTCTGTGCATTATAATTCTCATATTATAAACATTATACTGTATACAGCATGTCTGTGCATTATAATTCTCATATTATAAACATTATACTGTATACAGTATGTCTGTGCATTATAATTCTCATATTATAAACATTATACTGTATACAGCATGTCTGTGCATTATAATTCTCATATTATAAACATTATACTGTATACAGCATGTCTGTGCATTATAATTCTCATATTATAAACATTATACTGTATACAGCATGTCTGTGCATTATAATTATCATATTATAAACATTATACTGTATACAGTAGTCTGTGTATTATAATTCTCATATTATAAACATTATACTGTATACAGTAGTCTGTGTATTATAATTCTCATATTATAAACATTATACTGCATACAGTATGTCTGTGCATTATAATTCTCATATTATAAACATTATACTGTATACAGTAGTCTGTGCATTATAATTCTCATATTATAAACATTATAATGTATACAGTATGTCTGTGCATTATAATTCTCATATTATAAACATTATAATGTATACAGTATGTCTGTGCATTATAATTATCATATTATGAACATTATACTGTATACAGCATGCCTGTATTATAATTCTCATATTATAAACATTATACTGTATACAGCATGTCTGTGCATTATAATTCCCTATATTAGAACATATACTGTATACAGCATGTCTGTGCATTATAATTCTCATATTATAAACATTATACTGTATACAGCATGTCTGTGCATTATAATTATCATATTATAAACATTATACTGTATACAGTAGTCTGTGTATTATAATTCTCATATTATAAACATTATACTGTATACAGTAGTCTGTGTATTATAATTCTCATATTATAAACATTATACTGCATACAGTATGTCTGTGCATTATAATTCTCATATTATAAACATTATACTGTATACAGTAGTCTGTGCATTATAATTCTCATATTATAAACGCTATAATGTATACAGTATGTCTGTGCATTATAATTCTCATATTATAAACATTATACTGTGTAATTATGTCTGTGAATTATAATTATCATATTATGAACATTATACTGTATACAGCATGCTAATGCACATTATAATTATCATATTGAAACATGTACGTATACATTAGTCTGTGTATTATAATTCTGATATTATAAACATTATACTGTATACGGCATATACATGCATTATAATTATCATAATTATAAACATTATACTGTATGTTATATTCATATTCTTTCTTAAAATGAATAAAGGACTTTCATAATAAATTCTGCTTATTGACTGCTTTATCAAGATGTCCCCTTTAATAATGTAGTCCGCATGTTGAAAGGACCTCACTGACACCTATTTCACCAACCCATCGCTATTGGAGATCAGCTGGCTGAGGGTGTTCCCTAACGCAGAACCAGACTCGGACCCCTAACAGCCTTAACCCCACCACCCCCACCCCCCAGCATTGCTGCAGAGAAAAGCTGTTGCAAATTGGAAATCTTTCCCGCTTGGGTACGTCCATGCAACCACCACAGGAAATTTATTTAACCTTCAGCCAAGTGCTCAACCAGCCTGAAACATTATTGATAGCCCATCACAGAGGATCAAGATGGAACTCGCCTGGCGAAGGAACCTGGTTTTTTACGTTAGAGCCGTTGAGCTGGTAACAGGACTTGAAAGGTTGTGTCGCTGAGCTAGCTTGATCCGTGTTCAAATGGCTCCTGTTCCACTCTATATAAACGCACTACTTTTAACCAGTGCCCCCTAGAAGTCCTCCATAGGACTCTGTTGAAAAAGTAGCGCACTATGTAGGACATAGGGTATCCTTTGGGAGCCTCCCCATTGGTCAAGAGGAGCTCAGCTGCGGCAGAAATAAAAGTGACAAGTCACCGCCGCCCTCCCATCAGTCACGGGACTAATGATCTCTGACTAGGCCTGGGTTATATGTCAGCAAGTATTCCTCTGTCAAGCAGCCCGGGGGTGGAAGCCTGGCGTACTGCTCTGTTGTTATCAGAGGCCCGGGGTGGAAGCCTGGCGTACTGCTCTGTTGTTGTATTAGAGGCCTAGGGGTGGAAGCCTGGCGTACTGCTCTGTTGTTATCAGAGGCCCAGGGTGGAAGCCTGGCGTACTGCTGTTGTTATCTGTTGGAAGCCTGGCGTACTGCTCTGTTGTTATCAGAGGCGTACTGCTCTGTTGTTATCAGGGGCCCGGGGGTGGAAGCCTGGCGTACTGCTCTGTTGTTATCAGAGGCCCGGGGGTGGAAGCCTGGCGTACTGCTCTGTTATCAGAGGCCCGGGGTGGAAGCCTGAGCGTACTGCTCTGTTATCAGAGGCCCGGGGTACTGCGTACTGCTCTGTTGTTATCAGAAGCCTGCGTACTCTCTGTTGTTATCGAGGCCCGGGGGTGGAATCCTGGCGTACTGCTCTGTTGTTATCAGAGGCCCCGGGGTGGAAGCCTGGCGTACTGCTCTGTTGTTATCAGAGGCCCCAGGGTGGAAGCCTGGCGTACTGCTCTGTTGTTATCAGAGGCCCAGGGGTGGAAGCCTGGCGTACTGCTCTGTTGTTATCAGAGGCCCAGGGTGGAAGCCTGGCGTACTGCTCTGTTGTTATCAGAGGCCCGGGGTGGAAGCCTTACTGCTCTGTTGTTATCAGAGGCCCGGGGTGGAAGCCCGGGGTGGCCTGGCGTACTGCTCTGTTGTCATCAGAGGCCCGGGGTGGAAGCCTGGCGTACTGCTCTGTTGTTATCAGAGGCCCAGGGGTGGAAGCCTGGCGTACTGCTCTGTTGTTATCAGAGGCCCGTGGAAGCCTGGACTGCTCTGTTGTTATCAGAGGCCCCGGTGTGGCGTACTGCTCTGTTGTTATCAGAGGCCCGGGTGGAAGCCTGGCATACTGCTCTGTTGTTATCAGAGGCCGGGGGTGGAAGCCTGCTCTGTTGTTATCAGAGGCCCGTGGGGGTGGAAGCCTGTCGTACTGCTCTGTTGTTATCAGAGGCCCGTGGGTGGAAGCCTGTCGTACTGCTCTGTTGTTATCAGAGGCCCGTGGGTGGAAGCCTGGGGTGTTGTCATCAGGGCCCGGGGTGGCGGGTATACTGCTCTGTTATCAGAGGCCCAGGGGTGAAGCCTGGCGTACTGCTCTGTTGTTATCAGAGGCCCGGGTGGAAGCCTGGCGTACTGCTCTGTTGTTATCAGAGGCCCCGGGGTGGAAGCCTGGCGTACTGCTCTGTTGTCATCAGAGGCCCCGGGGTGGAAGCCTGGCGTACTGCTCTGTTGTTATCAGAGGCCCAGGGGTGGAAGCCTGGCGTACTGCTCTGTTGTTATCAGAGGCCCGGGGTGGAAGCCTGGCGTACTGCTCTGTTGTTATCAGAGGCCCCGGGGTGGAAGCCTGGCGTACTGCTCTGTTGTTATCAGAGGCCCGGGGTGGAAGCCTGGCATACTGCTCTGTTGTTATCAGAGGCCCGGGGTGGAAGCCTGGCGTACTGCTCTGTTGTTATCAGAGGCGGTGGAAAGCCTGGCGTACTGCTCTGTTGTTATCAGAGGCCCGGGGTGGAAGCCTGGCGTACTGCTCTGTTGTTATCAGAGGCCCGGGGGTGAAGCCTGGCGTACTGCTCTGTTGTTATCAGAGGCCCGGGGTGGAAGCTTCTGGCGTACTGCTCTGTTGTTATCAGAGGCCCGGGGTGGAAGCCTGGCGTACTGCTCTGTTGTTATCAGAGGCCCGGGGTGGAAGCCTGGCGTACTGCTCTGTTGTTACAGAGGCCCAGGGGTGGAAGCCTGGCGTACTGCCTCTGTTGTTATCAGAGGCCCAGGGGTGGAAGCCTGGCGTACTGCTCTGTTGTTATCAGAGGCCCAGGTGGAAGCCTGGCATGACTGCTCTGTTGTTATCCAGAGGCCCAGGGTGGGAAGCCTGGCATACTGCTCTGTTGTTATCAGAGGCCCAGGGTGGAAGCCTGGCGTACTGCTCTGTTGTTATCAGAGGCCCCGGGGTGGAAGCCTGGCGTACTGCTCTGTTGTTATCAGAGGCCCGGGGGTAGAAGCCTGGCGTACTGCTCTGTTGTTATCAGAGGCCCGGGGGGGGAGGCTGTGTATGGAGCTCTTACAACAGCTATACATTAACCAGCCTTCAGTGGTTCACACTGCGTTTTAATAGTGAGGAGGGACTTTAAAATAAAATAAAATGTTTAATCAATAAGAGTCCCAAAATAGTATTTAGTCATTTTAATTTTCACAGATCCCCGGTCCTCCATTGGTGAGGTGGTAATTCAATGGAAGAGGGAAGAAAGGGGAAATATCTGTCACTTATATTGATATGGTTTCAATGATAAACATGTGCAAATTGAGAATTAAGAATTGCAATAATGTCGACTGCTATGGAAAATCTGTGATGTTTGTGCTACAGCCCCCAAAAAAATGTAATTTATAAACTGACCACGATATTATTTAATAATTAACATGAATAATAATTATGATTATTATACTTAGATTGTATTACATTTCAGGAGGTGCAGGGGTTGATGTTAAAAATGTAAAGAGAGCAGTTGGTATAATTCAGGAGTCAAATCAGGACCCAACATTTATTAGAAGAATAGATTTCAAGGTACAGAAAGCATAAAATCCCTCCAGTTCCACTCCATTTTTCACAGCATGATAATTAACTAATTCAATATGCAGATCCAAGTCTCAGAGGCATTGTGGAATGAATTGTTCTCATTGGCTCATGTCATTATTTGTTTGCAGATTTAATTAGCCGATTTAGAAAAGTGTGTAAATGTTGTTGATGTATAATAATGATCATTCTGAGTGAATCAGACACTACCAGGGTTAGGGACAGGGACAGGGACAGGGACAGGGAGAGGGACAGGGTTAGGGACAGGGACAGGGACAGGGACAGGGACAGAGAAAGGGACAGGGACAGAGTTAGGGACAGGGACAGGGACAGGGTAGGGACAGGGACAGGGACAGGGACAGGGACAGGACAGGGACAGAGTTAGGGACAGGGACAGAGTTAAGGACAGGGACAGGGACAGGGACAGGGACAGGGACAGGGACAGAATTAGGGACAGGGTTAGGGACAGGGTTAGGGACAGGGACAGAGTTAAGGACAGGGACAGGGACAGGGTTAAGGACAGGGACAGGGACAGGGTTAAGGACAGGGACAGGGACAGGGACAGGGACAGGGACAGAGTTAAGGACAGGGACAGGGACAGGGACAGAGTTAAGGACAGGGACAGGGACAGGGTTAAGGACAGGGACAGGGACAGGGACAGGGTTAAGGACAGGGACAGGGACAGGTTTAAGGACAGGGACAGGGACAGGGTTAAGGACAGGGACAGGGCCAGGGCCAGGGACAGGGACAGGGACAGGGTTAGGGACAGGGACAGGGACAGGGTTAAGGACAGGGACAGGGACAGGGTTATGGAGAGGGAGAGGGACAGGGACAGGGCCAGGGAGAGGGACAGGGCCAGGGAGAGGGACAGGGAGAGGGACAGGGACAGGGCCAGGGCCAGGGAGAGGGACAGGGCCAGGGAGAGGGACAGGGCCAGGGAGAGGGACAGGGAGAGGGCCAGGGCCAGGGCCAGGGAGAGGGACAGGGACAGGGCCAGGGACAGGGCCAGGGCCAGGGCCAGGGCCAGGGTTATGGACAGGGACAGGGCCGGGACAGGGCCAGGTTAGGGCCAGGGACAGGGTTAGGGCCAGGGACAGGGCCAGGGAGAGGGACAGGGACAGGGCCAGGGAGAGGGACAGGGAGAGGGACAGGGACAGGGCCAGGGCCAGGGCCAGGGCCAGGGACAGGGTTAGGGCCAGGGACAGGGCCAGGGACAGGGCCAGGGCCAGGGCCAGGGCCAGGGCCAGGGAGAGGGACAGGGCCAGGGCCAGGGCCAGGGCCAGGGCCAGGGCCAGGGAGAGGGAGAGGGACAGGGACAGGGCCAGGGACAGGGACAGGGACAGGGACAGGGACAGGGACAGGGACAGGGACAGGACAGGGACAGGGACAGAGTTAGGGACAGGGACAGGGACAGGGCCAGGGACAAGGCCAGGGACAGTATTAGGGACAGGGACAGTGTTAGAGACAGGGACAGGGACAGGGACAGGGACAAGGACAGAGTTAGGGACAGGGACAGCGACAGGGACAGGGACAGAGTTAGGGACAGGGACAGGGACAGCGACAGGGATAGGGACAGGGTTAGGGCCAGGGACAAGGCCAGGGACAGGATTAGGGACAGGGACAGTGTTAGGGACAGGGACAGGGACAAGGACAGAGTTAGGGACAGGGACAGGGACAGGGACAAGGACAGAGTTAGGGACAGGGACTGGGTTAGGGACAGCGACAGGGACAGGGATAGAGTTAGGGACAGGGTTAGGGACAGGGACAGAGTTAGGGACAGGGTTAGGGACAGGGACAGGGTTAGGGACAGGGCCAGGGCCAGGGACAGAGTTAGGGACAGGGACAGGGACAGGGACAGGGACAGGGATGCCACTGTCAACGTTGGTCTCAACCCTGCCTACTCCTCCCATCTACTCCACAGTCAGCAAACCCAGACACACCTGAGTCACTGTCAACCAATCAGAAGGGACATACACACACTGGCAACCAATCACAGTGACCTGTTATTAACTATGTGTGCCACCTCTTGAGCGTTGAGATTTAATTTGAGTAACTCACGCCCTGACCACCCCAACCCACGCCCTGACCACCCCAACTCACGCCCTGACCCACCCCAACTCACGCCCTGACCACCCCAACTCACGCCCTGACCACCCCAACTCACGCCCCTGACCACCCCAACTCACGCCTGACCACCCCAACTCACGCCCCCACCCCAACTCACGCCCTGACCACCCCAACTCACGCCCCTGCCCACCCCAACTCACGCCCTGCACACCCCAACTCACGCCCTGACCACCCCAACTCACGCCCTGCACACCCCCCAACTCACGCCCTGACCACCCCAACTCACACCCTGACCACCCCAACTCACGCCCTCCGCCCCCCAACTCACGCCTGACCACCCCAACTCACGCCCCCACCCACCCCAACTCACGCCTGACCACCCCAACTCACGCCCTGCCCACCCCAACTCACGCCCTGCCCACCCCAACTCACGCCTGACCACCCCAACTCACCCCTGCCCACCCCAACTCACGCCCTGCCCACCCCAACTCACGCCCTGACCACCCCAACTCACGCCCTGACCACCCCAACTCACGCCCCTGACCACCCCAACTCACGCCTGCCCACCCCAACTCACGCCCCCCTGACCACCCCAACTCACGCCCTGACCCACCCCAACTCACGCCCTGACCCACCCACCCGCCCCCAACCCCAACTCACGCCCTGACCACCCCAACTCACGCCCCTGACCACCCCAACTCACGCCCTGACCACCCCAACTCACGCCCTGACCACCCCAACTCACGCCCTGACCACCCCAACTCACGCCCCCAGACCACCCCAACTCACGCCCTGACCACCCCAACTCACGCCCCTGACCCACCCCAACTCACGCCCTGACCACCCCAACTCACGCCCTGACCACCCCAACTCACGCCCTGACCACACCCCAACTCACGCCCTGACCACCCCAACTCACGCCCTGACCACCCCAACTCACGCCCTGACCACCCCAACTCACGCCTGACCACCCCAACTCACGCCCTGACCACCCCAACTCACGCCTGACCACCCCAACTCACGCCCCCTGACCACCCCAACTCACGCCCCGGACCACCCCAACTCACGCCCCCCACCCCAACTCACGCCCTGACCACCCCCCTGAACCCAACTCACGCCCTGACCACACCCCAACTCACGCCCTGACCACCCCAACTCACGCCCTGACCACCCCAACTCACGCCCTGCCCACCCCAACTCACGCCCTGACCACCCCAACTCACGCCCTGACCACCCCAACTCACGCCCTGCCCACCCCAACTCACGCCCTGACCACCCCAACTCACGCCCTGACCACCCCAACTCACGCCCTGCCCACCCCAACTCACGCCCTGACCACCCCAACTCACGCCCTGACCACCCCAACTCACGCCCTGACCCACCCCAACTCACGCCCTGACCACCCCAACTCACGCCCTGACCCACCCCAACTCACGCCTGGACCCTGGACACGCCCCTGACCACCCCAACTCACGCCCTGACCACCCCAACTCACGCCTGACCCACCCCAACTCACGCCCTGACCACCCCAACTCACGCCCTGACCACCCCAACTCACGCCCTGACCACCCCAACTCACGCCCTGACCCACCCCAACTCACGCCCTGACCACCCCAACTCACGCCCTGACCACCCCAACTCACGCCCCG
>NW_026284696.1:15000-28609 GCF_023373465.1 Oncorhynchus keta | reverse complement strand
GTTTGTCTGAACACTGGTTACTGGTTAGGGGTGTGTTTGTCTGAACACTGGTTACTGGTTAGCAGAAATTGTGTTTGCGTCAGAACACTGATTTACTGGATTGAGGGTGTCGTTTGTCTGAACACTGGTTACTGGTTAAGGGTGTGTTTACAGACACTGGTTACTGGTTAGGGGTGTGTTTGTCTGAACACTTTGGTTACTAGTTAGAGTGTGTTTGTCTGAACTTTGGTTACTGGTTAGAGTGTGTTTGTCTGAGGGGTGTGTTTGTCTGAACACTGGTTTGCTGGTTAGGGGTGTGTTTGTCACAGACACTGGTTACTGGTTAGGTGTGTTTGTTTGTCACTGACACTGGTTAACTGGTTAGGGGTGTGTTTGTCTGAACACTGGTTACTGGTTAGGGGTGTGTTTGTCTGAGACACTGGTTACTGGTTAGGGGTGTGTTTGTCTGAACACTGGTTACTGGTTAGGGGTGTGTTTGTCTGAACACTGGTTACTGGTTAGGGGTGTGTTTGTCTGAACACTGGTTAGGGAGTGTGTTTATACAGGGGGTGTGTTTGTCTAACACTGGTTACTGGTTAGGGGGTGTGTTTGTCTGAACACTGGTTAGGGTGTGTTTGTTTGGTTAGTGTGTTTGTCTGAACACTGGTTACTGGTTAGGGTGTGTTTGTCTGAACACTGGTTACTGGTTAGGTGTGTTTGTCTGAACACTGGTTACTGGTTAGGTGTGTTTGTCTGAAACTGGTTACTGGTTAGGGGTGTGTTTGTCACAGACACTGGTTACTGGTTAGGGTGTTTGTCTGAACACTGGTTACTGGTTATTAAAAGGGGTGTGTTTGTCTGAACACTGGTTACTGGTTAGTGTGTTTGTCTGAACACTGGTTACTGGTTAGGGGTGTGTTTGTCTGAACACTGGTTACTGGTTAGGGGTGTGTTTGTCTGAACACTGGTTAGGGGTGTGTTTGTCTGAACACTGGTTAGGGGTGTGTTTGTCTGAACACTGGTTACTGGTTAGTGTGTTTGTCTGAACACTGGTTACTGGGGTTAGTGTGTTTGTCTGAACACTGGTTACTGCTGGTTAGGGGTGTGTTTGTCTGAACACTGGTTACTGGTTAGTGTGTTTGTCTGAACACTGGTTACTGGTTAACACTATTACTGGTTAGTGTTTGTCGAACACTGGTTACTGGTTAGGGGTGTGTTTGTCTGTGTTTGTCCTAAACTGGTTAGGGGTGTGTTTGTCTGAACACTGGTTAGGGGACTGGTGTGTTTGTCTGAACACTGGTTACTGGTTAGGGGTGTGTTTGTCTGAACACTGGTTACTGGTTAGGGGTGTGTTTGTCTGAACACTGGTTACTGAGGGGTGTGTTTGTCTGAACACTGGTTAGGGGTGTGTTTGTCTGAACACTGGACTTAGGTTAGTGTGGTTTGTCTGAACACTGGTTAGGGGTGTGTTTGTCTGAACACTGGTTACTGGTTAGGGGTGTGTTTGTCTTTGTTAGTGTGTTTGTCTGAACACTGGTGTGTGTTTGTGTGTTGTGTGTGTGTGTGTGTGTGTGTGTGTGTGTGTGTGTGTGTGTGTGTGTGTGTGTGTGTGTGTGTGTGTGTGTGTGTGTGTGTGTGTGTGTGTGTGTGTGTGTGTTCGACCCACTGAAGTACCCCCTCTCTCTTTTAAATGCCATATTATGTCTATATACAGTGTTGTAACAATGTACAAATAGTTAAAGTACAAAAAGCATAAATATGGCTTGTATTTACAATGGTGTTTGTTCTTCACTGGTTGACCTTTGCTTGTGGCAACAGGTCACACATCTTGCCGCTGAGATGGCACACTGTGGAATTTCACCCAGTAGATATGGGAGTTTATTGGGTTTGGTTTCTAATTCTGTCTGTCTGTCTGTCTGTCTGTCTGTCTGTCTGTCTGTCTGTCTGTCTGTCTGTCTGTCTGTCTGTCTGTCTGTCTGTCTGTCTGTCTCTCTCTGTCTGTCTCTGTCTGTCTCTGTCTGTCTCTGTCTGTCTGTCTGTCTGTCTGTCTGTCTGTCTCTGTCTCTGTCTCTGTCTCTGTCTCTGTGTAACAGGAGCCCAGCGGATGAAGAGGGGTCCATGACTCCTTTAACCAGCTGATAGAGGATCAGAGACAGGAAGCCTTGGAGCTGCAGGAACTACAGAGAGACCTGGACGAGGAGGAACGAGGTAGTGTGAGACTGGGTATAGAGAGAGAGACCTGGACGAGGAGGAACGAGGTAGTGTGTGACTGGGTATAAAGAGAGAGACCTGGACGAGGAGGAACGAGGTAGTGTGTGACTGGGTATAAGAGAGAGACCTGGACGAGGAGGAACGAGGTAGTGTGTGACTGGGTATAAGAGAGAGAGAGGAACGAGGTAGTGTGGACGAGGAGGAACGAGGTAGTGTGTGACTGGGTATAAGAGAGAGAGACCTGGACGAGGAGGAACGAGGTAGTGTGACTGGGTATAAGAGAGAGACCTGGACGAGGAGGAACGAGGTAGTGTGTGACTGGGTATAAGAGAGAGAGACCTGGACATGGAGGAACGAGGGTAGTGTGTGACTGGGTATAAGAGAGAGACCTGGACGAGAGGAGGAACGAGGTAGTGTGTGACTGGGTATAGAGAGAGAGACCTGGACGAGGAGGAACGAGGTAGTGTGTGACTGGGTATAAGAGAGAGACCTGGACGAGGAGGAACGAGGTAGTGTGTGACTGGGTATAAGAGAGAGAGACCTGGACGAGGAGGAACGAGGTAGTGTGTGACTGGGTATAAGAGAGAGAGACCTGAAGTGAGGAAACGAGGTAGTGTGTGACTGGGTATAAGAGAGAGAGACCTGGACGAGGAGGAACGAGGTAGTGTGTGACTGGGTATAAGAGAGAGAGACCTGGACGATGGAGGAACGAGTGTAGTGTGTGACTGGGTATAAGAGAGAGAGACCTGGACGAGGAGGAACGAGGTAGTGTGTGACTGGGTATAAGAGAGAGACCTGGACGATGAGGAACGAGGTAGTGTGTGACTGGGTATAAGAGAGAGCCCTGGAGTGGAGGAGTGTAGTGTGTGACTGGGTATAAGAGAGAGAGACCTGGTGTTAGAGGTAGTGTGTGACTGGGTATAAGAGAGAGAGACCTGGAGTGTTAGGAGAGTGTGGTGTGTGACTGTGTATAAGAGAGAGAGACCTGGAGTGTTAGAGTGTGTAGTGTGTGACTGGGTATAAGAGAGAGAGACCTGGTTATGGAGGAACGAGGTAGTGTGTGACTGGTATAAGAGAGAGACCTGGTGTTAGGAACGAGGGTGTGTGTGACTGGGTATAAGAGAGAGAGAACCTAGTGTTAGAGTGTGGTGTGTGTCTGTGTATAAGAGAGAGAGACCTAGTGTTAGAGTGTGGTGTGTGACTGTGTATAAGAGAGAGAGACCTAGTGTTAGAGTGTGGTGTGTGACTGTGTATAAGAGAGAGAGACCTAGTGTTAGAGTGTGTCTGTGTATAAGAGAGAGAGAGACCTAGTGTTAGAGTGTGGTGTGTGACTGTGTATAAGAGAGAGAGACCTAGTGTTAGAGTGTGGTGTGTGACTGTGTATAAGAGAGAGAGACCTAGTGTTAGAGTGTGGTGTGTGACTGTGTATAAGAGAGAGAGACCTAGTGTTAGAGTGTGTCTGTGTATAAGAGAGAGAGAGACCTAGTGTTAGAGTGTGGTGTGTGACTGTGTATAAGAGAGAGAGACCTAGTGTTAGAGTGTGTCTGTGTGTCTGTGTATAAGAGAGAGAGAACTAGTGTTAGAGTGTGGTGTGTGTGTCTGTGTATAAGAGAGAGAGAGAACTAGTGTTAGAGTGTGGTGTGTGACTGTGTATAAGAGGCACCTAGTGTTAGAGTGTGTGTGTGACTGTGTATAAGAGAGAGAGACCTAGTGTTAGAGTGTGGTGTGTGTGTATACACAGACGTAAACGCATACTCTCCTTCCTGACATGTTATGTACCTGTCCAGCCCTGGTCAGGAGATTATGGCACCTGGGAGCGACAGGGGTGAGGAGGAAGGGGGGACAGCCCCCTTCTGGCACCTCCTCCGCCACCCTCAAAGTCCTCTCCATGCCCATGGCACCCCTACGACACCCTTATGACACCACCTCTACGGTATGACATACTTATGGCACCTCTACGACACCCTTATGACATACTTATGGCACCTCTATGACATACCCACCTCTACGACACCCTTATGACATACTTATGGAACCTCTACGACACCCTTATGACATACTTATGGCACCTCTACGACACCCTTATGACATACTTATGGCACCTCTACGACACCCTTATGACATACTTATGGCACCTCTACGACACCCTTATGACATTCTTATGGCACTCTACGACACCCTTATGACATACTTATGGCACCTCTCACGAAACACCTTATGGCACCTATGACATACTTATGGCACCTCTACGACACCCTTATGACATACTTATGGCACCTCTACGACACCCTTATGACATACTTATGGCACCTCTACGACACCTCATACTTAAGATGGACATGGCACCCATGGACACCTACCTAGTGTTTCTTCTGTTCACGCTTCACCTGAGAGAGAGAGAGAGAGAGAGAGAGAGGTAGTTTCAGAAGTCTAAACTATTTCTGCCGTTGTCATGTGACTGTTCCTCTAGCTAGCAGGTGCACCAGCCAGCCAGCCAGCCACTATCAACACATCAACAGATACTGTATCTAACACAGTGGCTCTAAATACACCATGGCACAAACCATGTCCCTCCACAAGACATAGTTTAGGAATCATGTATCTACACACCTTCCCTCACCCCCTCTTAACGGAGGTGCTGTCATCTCTCAGTGGAGGTGCTGTCATCTCTCAGTACTATAACAGGACCCTGTTAACTTCCTGTCCTCTCTCTAGATCATAGTGGAGGTGCTGTCATCTCTCAGTACTAGACCCTGTTAACTTCCTCTCCTCTCTAGGTCGTAGTCGAGGTGCTGTCATCTCTTAGTGGAGGTGCTGTCATCTCTCAGTACTAGACCCTGTTAACTTCCTCTCCTCTCTCTCTAGTGAAGGTGCTGTCATCTCTTATTGGAGGTGCTGTCATCTCTCAGTACTAGACCCTGTTAACTTCCTCTCCTCTCTCTAGGTCGTAGTCGAGGTGCTGTCATCTCTCAGTACTAGACCCTGTTAACTTCCTCTCCTCTCTAGTCTAGACCCTGAGGTGCTGTCATCTCTTAGTGGAGGTGCTGTCATCTCTCAGTACTAGACCCTGTTAACTTCCTCTCTCTCTCTAGGTCGTAGTGGAGGTGCTGTCATCTCTTAGTGGAGGTGCTGTCATCTCTTAGTGGAGATGCTGTCATCTCTTAGTGGAGGTGCTGTCATCTCTTAGTGGAGATGCTGTCATCTCTTAGTGGAGGTGCTGTCATCTCTCAGTACCAGACCCTGTTAACTTCCTCTCCTCTCTCTAGGTCGTAGTGGAGGTGCTGTCATCTCTCAGTACTAGACCCTGTTAACTTCCTCTCTCTCTCTAGGTCGTAGTCGAGGTGCTATCATCTCTTAGTGGAGGTGCTGTCATCTCTCAGTACTAGACCCTGTTAACTTCCTCTCCTCTCTAGGTCGTAGTCGAGGTGCTGTCATCTCTCAGTACTAGAGACCCTGTTAACTTCCTCTCCTCTCTAGGTCGGTCGAGGTGCTGTCATCTCTCAGTACTAGACCCTGTTAACTTCCTCTTAGGTCGTAGTCGAGGTGCTGTCATCTCTTAGTGGAGGTGCTGTCATCTCTCAGTACTAGACCCTGTTAACTTCCTCTCCTCTCTCTAGGTCGTAGTGGAGGTACTGTCATCTCTTAGTGGAGGTGCTGTCATCTCTTAGTGGAGATGCTGTCATCTCTTAGTGGAGGTGCTGTCATCTCTTAGTGGAGGTGCTGTCATCTCTCAGTACCAGACCCTGTTAACTTCCTCTCCTCTCTAGGTCGTAGTCGAGGTGCTGTCATCTCTTAGTGGAGGTGCTGTCATCTCTTAGTGGAGGTGCTGTCATCTCTCAGTACCAGACCCTGTTAACTTCCTCTCCTCTCTAGGTCGTAGTGGAGGTGCTGTCATCTCTCAGTCCTAGACCCTGTTAACTTCTCTCTCTCTAGGTCGGTCGAGGTGCTGTCATCTCTCAGTCCTAGACCCTGTTAACTTCCTCTCCTCTCTCTAGGTCGTAGTCGAGGTGCTATCATCTCTCAGTACTATAACAGGACCATGAAGTTGAGAAGACGCAGACAGAGCAGGCCTTCCATAAAGGACTTTTCCCGCTCCGCACGGCCCAGTATCCGTGGTTACGGCATGGAGACAGACTGCATGGAGACCGAGGGCGTGGATGAGGAGGGTGAGGTCACTCATTTAAACGTTACACACACACTGAAATACGGACATTTTTGCTGTTGTAATGATGCCATAACCTACGCATAACTAATGTGTCTGTCAATTTCAATTCAATTCAAGGGCTTTATTGGCATGGGAAACATGTGTTAACATTGCCAAAGCAAGTGAGGTAGACAACATACAAAGTGAATATATAAAGTGAAAAACAACAAAAATTAACAGTAAACATTACACATACAGAAGTTTCAAAACAGTAAAGACATTACAAATGTCATATTATATATATATATATATATATTTACAATGTACAAATAGTTAAAGGACACAAGATAAAATAAATAAGCATAAATATGGGTTGTATTTACAATGGTGTTTGTTCTTCACTGGTTGCCCTTTTCTCGTGGCAACAGGTCACAAATCTCACTGCTGTGATGCAACACTGTGGTATTTCACCCAGTAGATATGGGAGTTTTTCAAAAATGGATTTGTTTTCCTCTGTCTGTCTCTGTCCGTCTCTGTTGCGCTGCAGAGCGTAAGCGTGACCAACTGGTCAACAACCTTCAGAACCTCTCTCTGAGTGACCGGGTCAGGATGCTGCGAGCCATGCCTCTCTCTGTGGCAGAGAAGAGTGAACTAAGGTATCTATAGTCCTCTACCATCCTGCTGTCCATCTCTCTCTCTTTCTCCATCCCTCTATCCTGCTCTCCATCTCTCTCTCTCTTTCTCATCCCTCTATCCTGATGTCCATCTCTCTCTCTCTTTCTCCATCCCTCTATCCTGATGTCCATCTCTCTCTCTCTTTCTCATCCCTCTATCCTGCTGTCCATCTCTCTCTCTTTCTCATCCCTCTATCCTGCTGTCCATATCTCTCTCTCTTTCTCCATCCCTCTATCCTGATGTCCATCTCTCTCTCTCTTTCTCCATCCCTCTATCCTGTTGTCCATCTCTCTCTCTTTTTTCTCATCCCTCTATCCTGCTGTCCATCTCTCTCTCTTTCTCCATCCCTCTATCCTGCTGTCCATCTCTTTCTCTCTTTCTCATCCCTCTATCCTGCTGTCCATCTCTCACTCTTTCTCCATCCCTCTATCCTGCTGTCCATATCTCTCTCTTTCTCATCCCTCTATCCTGCTGTCCATCTCTCTCTCTTTCTCATCCCTCTATCCTGCTGTCCATATCTCTCTCTCTTTCTCATCCCTCTATCCTGCTGTCCATCTCTCTCTCTTTCTCATCCCTCTATCCTGCTGTCCATCTCTCTCTCTTTCTCATCCCTCTATCCTGCTGTCCATCTCTCTCTCTCTTTCTCATCCCTCTATCCTGCTGTCCATCTCTCTCTCTTTCTCATCCTCTATCCTGCTCTCCATCTCTCTCTCTTTCCCTCATCCTGCTCTCTCTTTTCATCCTCTTCTCTTCCATCTCTCTATTCTGCTGTCCATCTCTCTCTCTCTTTCTCATCCCTCTATCCTGCTGTCCATCTCTCTCTCTATTTCTCATCCCTCTATCCTGCTGTCCATATCTCTCTTTCTCATCCCTCTATCCTGATGTCCATCTCTCTCTCTCTTCTCCATCCCTCTATCCTGCTGTCCATCTCTCTCTCTTTCTCCATCCCTCTATCCTGCTGTCCATCTCTCTGCTGTCCATCTCTCTGTCTATTTCTCATCTCTCTCTCTCCTATCAATTCAATTCAAGGGCTTTATTGGCTTGGGAAACACATGTTAGCATTGTCAAAGCAAGTGAAGTAGATACTAATAAGTTAAATCAACAAAAATGAACAGTAAACATTACACTCACAGATGTATCTCTCTCTCTCTCCCTGCAGCTCTATCAATAGGTCTCTTCCATAAGTGAGTGATGGAGGAATATAGTATCATCTTGTAACCACCTCCCCCTCTCTCCCCATCCCTCTCTCCTCTCCTCCCTCTCTCCCCATCCCTCTCTCTCCCCCATCCCTCTCTCTCCCCCATCCCTCTCCTCTCCTCCCCCCATCCCTCTCTCTCCCCCATCCCTCTCTCCCCCATCCCTCTCTCCCCCATCCCTCTCTCCCACCATCCCTCTCTCCCACCATCTCCTCCCCTCCTCCCTCTCTCTCTTTCTCCCCCAATCCCTCTCTCTCTTCTCCCCCAATCCCTCTCTCCCCATCCTCTCTCTCCTCCCTCTCTCTCCTCCCCCTCTCTCTCTCGCCCTCTCTCCCCCTATCCCTTTCTCCCACCATCCCTCTCTCCCCCATCCCTCTCTCTCTTCCCCCTCTCTCCCCCATCCCTCTCTCCCTATCCCTATCCCTCTCTCTCCTCCCCTCTCTCCCCTATCCCTTTCTCCCACCATCCCTCTCTCTCCTCCCTCTCTCTCTTCTCCCCCATCCCTCTCTCCCCCCCATCCCTCTCTCTCTCCAGGAGGTTGGCTGACAGGAAGGGTCAACGCTCCAATCACAGTCAGATCTCCTGTTGCAGCCAGATCAAATATCACATCATCATCGTAAGTCACACAGTCAGATCTCCTGTTGCAGCCAGATCAAGTATCACATCATCATCGTAAGTCACACAGTCACATCTCCTGTTGCAGCCAGATCAAATATCACATCATCATCGTAAGTCACACAGTCAGATCTCCTGTTGCAGCCAGATCAAATATCACATCATCATCGTAAGTCACACAGTCACATCTCCTGTTGCAGCCAGATCAAATATCACATCATCATTGTAAGTCACACAGTCAGATCCCCTGTTGCAGCCAGATCAAGTATCACATCATCATCGTAAGTCACACAGTCAGATCTCCTGTTGCAGCCAGATCAAATATCACATCATCATCGTAAGTCACACAGTCAGATCTCCTGTTGCAGCCAGATCAAATATCACATCATCATCGTAAGTCACATCTCCTGTTGCAGCCAGATCAAATATCACATCATCATCGTAAGTCACACAGTCACATCTCCTGTTGCAGCCAGATCAAATATCACATCATCATCGTAAGTCACACAGTCACATCTCCTGTTGCAGCCAGATCAAATATCACATCAGACGTATGTCATGTTGGTGGGTGTTTCCTGTAGCTGTGTATCACAATCTACTGATGGTGTTCGAGTCCTCTTGTCCAGGACTTAATGTCCCTGTGAGGGTGAATCCAGTCCATTCTCTTAGACTAGGCCCTGCTCATTATGGGTGATTCATATGGTCCATTCTCTTAGACTAGGCCCTGCTCATTATGGGTGAATCACATCCATTCTCTTGACTAGGCCCTGCTCATTCCCCTGATTCATATGGTCCATTCTCTTAGATTAGGCCCTGCTCATTATGGGTGATCGTACGGTCCATTCTCTTAGATTAGGCCCTGCTCATTATGGGTGATTCATACGGTCCATTCTCTTAGACTAGGCCCTGCTCATTATGGGTGATTCACATGGTCCATTCTCTTAGACTAGGCCCTGCTCATTATGGGTGATTCATATGGTCCATTCTCTTAGACTAGGCCCTGCTCATTATGGGTGATTCATACGGTCCATTCTCTTAGACTAGGCCCTGCCATTATGGGTGATTCATATGGTCCATTCTCTTAGACTAGGCCCTGCTCATTATGGGTGATCACATCCATCTCTTAGTAGGTCCATTATGGGTGCAGGCCCTGCTCATTATGGGTGAATCGTACGGACCATTCTCTTAGACTAGGCCCTGCTCATTATGGGTGATTCATACGGTCCATTCTCTTAGACTAGGCCCTGCTCATTATGGGTGATTCATATGGTCCATTCTCTTAGACTAGGCCCTGCTCATTATGGGTGAATCGTGACGGTCCATTCTCTTAGACTAGGCCCTGCTCATTATGGGTGATTCATACGGTCCATTCTCTTAGACTAGGCCCTGCTCATTATGGGTGATTCAGATGGTCCATTCTCTTAGACTAGGCCCTGCTCATTATGGGTGATTCATACGGTCCATTCTCTTAGACTAGGCCCTGCTCATTATGGGTGAATCGATCCATTCTCTTAGACTAGGCCCTGCTCATTATGGGTGAATCATATGGTCCATTCTCTTAGACTAGGCCCTGCTCATTATGGGTGATTCATCGGTCCATTCTCTTAGACTAGGCCCTGCTCATTATGGGTGAATTGTACGGTCCATTCTCTTAGACTAGGCCCTGCTCATTATGGGTGATTCATACGGTCCATTCTCTTAGACTAGGCCCTGCTCATTATGGGTGATTCATACGGTCCATTCTCTTAGACTAGGCCCTGCTCATTATGGGTGATTCATACGGTCCATTCTCTTAGACTAGGCCCTGCTCATTATGGGTGATTCATACGGTCCATTCTCTTAGACTAGGCCCTGCTCATTATGGGTGATTCATATGGTCCATTCTCTTAGACTAGGCCCTGCTCATTATGGGTGATTCATACGGTCCATTCTCTTAGACTAGGCCCTGCTCATTATGGGTGATTCATATGGTCCATTCTCTTAGACTAGGCCCTGCTCATTATGGGTGATTCATACGGTCCATTCTCTTAGACTAGGCCCTGCTCATTATGGGTCACATCATCATCAAATATCACATCATCATCGTAAGTCACACAGTCAGATCTCCTGTTGCAGCCAGATCAAATATCACATCATCATCGTAAGTCACACAGTCAGATCTCCTGTTGCAGCCAGATCAAATATCACATCATCATCGTAAGTCACACAGTCAGATCTCCTGTTGCAGCCAGATCAAATATCACATCATCATCGTAAGTCACACAGTCAGATCTCCTGTTGCAGCCAGATCAAATATCACATCATCATCGTAAGTCACACAGTCAGATCTCCTGTTGCAGCCAGATCAAATATCATATCATCATCGTAAGTCACATCTCCTGTTGCAGCCAGATCAAATATCACATCATCATCGTAAGTCACACAGTCAGATCTCCTGTTGCAGCCAGATCAAATATCACATCATCATCGTAAGTCACACAGTCAGATCCCCTGTTGCAGCCAGATCAAATATCACATCATCATCGTAAGTCACACAGTCAGATCTCCTGTTGCAGCCAGATCAAATATCACATCATCATCGTAAGTCACACAGTCAGATCCCCTGTTGCAGCCAGATCAAATATCACATCATCATCGTAAGTCACACAGTCAGATCTCCTGTTGCAGCCAGATCAAATATCACATCATCATCGTAAGTCACACAGTCAGATCTCCTGTTGCAGCCAGATCAAATATCACATCATCATCGTAAGTCACACAGTCAGATCTCCTGTTGCAGCCAGATCAAATATCACATCATCATCGTAAGTCACACAGTCAGATCCCCTGTTGCAGCCAGATCAAATATCATATCATCATCGTAAGTCACACAGTCACATCTCCTGTTGCAGCCAGATCAAATATCACATCATCATCGTAAGTCACATCTCCTGTTGCAGCCAGATCAAATATCACATCATCATCGTAAGTCACATCTCCTGTTGCAGCCAGATCAAATATCACATCATCATCGTAAGTCACACAGTCAGATCTCCTGTTGCAGCCAGATCAAATATCACATCATCATCGTAAGTCACACAGTCAAATCTCCTGTTGCAGCCAGATCAAATATCACATCATCATCGTAAGTCACACAGTCAGATCTCCTGTTGCAGCCAGATCAAATATCACATCATCATCGTAAGTCACACAGTCAGATCCCCTGTTGCAGCCAGATCAAATATCACATCATCATCGTAAGTCACATCTCCTGTTGCAGCCAGATCAAATATTACATCATCATCGTAAGTCACATCTCCTGTTGCAGCCAGATCAAATATCACATCATCATCGTAAGTCACACAGTCAGATCCCCTGTTGCAGCCAGATCAAATATCATATCATCATCGTAAGTCACATCTCCTGTTGCAGCCAGATCAAATATCACATCATCATCGTAAGTCACACAGTCAGATCCCCTGTTGCAGCCAGATCAAATATCATATCATCATCGTAAGTCACACAGTCACATCTCCTGTTGCAGCCAGATCAAATATCACATCATCATCGTAAGTCACACAGTCAGATCTCCTGTTGCAGCCAGATCAAATATCACATCATCATCGTAAGTCACACAGTCAGATCCCCTGTTGCAGCCAGATCAAATATCATATCATCATCGTAAGTCACACAGTCACATCTCCTGTTGCAGCCAGATCAAATATCACATCATCATCGTAAGTCACACAGTCAGATCCCCTGTTGCAGCCAGATCAAATATCACATCATCATCGTAAGTCACACAGTCAGATCTCCTGTTGCAGCCAGATCAAATATCACATCATCATCGTAAGTCACACAGTCAGATCTCCTGTTGCAGCCAGATCAAATATCACATCATCATCGTAAGTCACACAGTCAGATCTCCTGTTGCAGCCAGATCAAATATCACATCATCATCGTAAGTCACACAGTCAGATCTCCTGTTGCAGCCAGATCAAATATCACATCATCATCGTAAGTCACATCTCCTGTTGCAGCCAGATCAAATATCACATCATCATCGTAAGTCACACAGTCAGATCTCCTGTTGCAGCCAGATCAAATATCACATCATCATCGTAAGTCACACAGTCAGATCTCCTGTTGCAGCCAGATCAAATATCACATCATCATCGTAAGTCACACAGTCAGATCTCCTGTTGCAGCCAGATCAAATATCACATCATCATCGTAAGTCACACAGTCAGATCCCTGTTGCAGCCAGATCAAATATCACATCATCATCGTAAGTCACACAGTCAGATCTCCTGTTGCAGCCAGATCAAATATCACATCATCATCGTAAGTCACACAGTCAGATCTCCTGTTGCAGCCAGATCAAATATCACATCATCATCGTAAGTCACACAGTCAGATCTCCTGTTGCAGCCAGATCAAATATCACATCATCATCGTAAGTCACACAGTCAGATCCCCTGTTGCAGCCAGATCAAATATCATATCATCATCGTAAGTCACACAGTCACATCTCCTGTTGCAGCCAGATCAAATATCACATCATCATCGTAAGTCACATCTCCTGTTGCAGCCAGATCAAATATCACATCATCATCGTAAGTCACATCTCCTGTTGCAGCCAGATCAAATATCACATCATCATCGTAAGTCACACAGTCAGATCTCCTGTTGCAGCCAGATCAAATATCACATCATCATCGTAAGTCACACAGTCAAATCTCCTGTTGCAGCCAGATCAAATATCACATCATCATCGTAAGTCACACAGTCAGATCTCCTGTTGCAGCCA
>NW_026284696.1:0-10000 GCF_023373465.1 Oncorhynchus keta | reverse complement strand
CACACTCAGGGTAGGGACTCAGGGTAGGGACACGTACACACTCAGGGTAGGGACACGTACACACTCAGGGGTAGGGACACGTACATACTCAGGGTAGGGACACGTACACACTCAGGGTAGGGACTCAGGGTAGGGACACGTACACACTCAGGGTAGGGACACGTACACACTCAGGGTAGGGACACGTACACACTCAGGGTAGGGACACGTACACACTCAGGGTAGGGACACGTACACACTCAGGGTAGGGACACGTACACACTCAGGGTAGGGACACGTACACACTCAGGGTAGGGACACGTACACACTCAGGTTAGGGACACGAACACACTCAGGGTAGGGACACGAACACACTCAGGGTAGGGACACGTACACACTCAGGGTAGGGACACGAACACACTCAGGGTAGGGACACGTACACACTCAGGGTAGGGACACGTACACTCTCAGGGTAGGGACACGTACACACTCAGGTTAGGGACACGAACACACTCAGGTTAGGGACACGTACACACTCAAGGTAGGGACACACTCAGGGTAGGGACACGAACACACTCAGGTTAGGGACACGAACACACTCAGGGTAGGGACACGTACACACTCAGGTTAGGGACACGTACACACTCAGGTTAGGGACACGTACACACTCAGGGTATGGACACGAACACACTCAGGGTAGGGACACGAACACACTCAGGGTAGGGACACGAACACACTCAGGGTAGGGACACGTACACACTCAGGGTAGGGACACACTCAGGGTAGGGACACGTACACACTCAGGGTAGGGACACGTACACACTCAGGGTAGGGATACGTACACACTCAGGGTAGGGACACGAACACACTCAGGGTAAGGACACTAGTCGTAACCATGTCTCTCTCTGTGTAGGAGTTGTTAAAGGAGACTAGTCGTAACCATGTCTCTCTCTGTGTAGGAGTTGTTAGAGGAGACTAGTCGTAACCATGTCTCTCTCTCTGTGTAGGAGTTGTTAAAGGAGACGAGTCGTAACCATGTCTCTCTCTGTGTTGGAGTTGTTAGAGGAGACTAGTCGTAACCATGTCTCTCTCTGTGTAGGAGTTGTTAAAGGAGACGAGTCGTAACCATGTCTCTCTGTCTGTCTCTCTCTCTCTCTGTGTTGGAGTTGTTAAAGGAGACGAGTCGTAACCATGTCTCTCTCTCTCTCTCTCTCTCTCTCTCTCTCTCTGTGTTGGAGTTGTTAAAGGAGACGAGTCGTAACCATGTCTCTCTCTCTCTCTCTCTCTCTCTCTCTCTCTCTCTCTCTCTCTCTCTGTGTGTTGGAGTTGTTAAAGGAGACGAGTCGTAAGCATGTCTCTCTGTCTGTCTCTCTCTGTGTGTAGGAGTTGTTAGAGGAGACGAGTCGTAAGCATGTCAGAAGACAGCGTGTCAGAGAATAGGACGTGTGCTGGTACATGTTCTGGCCTGGTTCATCTGTATCGGCAGTACAGTGGCCTGTGTTCTAGCTCTCTACTACTTCTCTGAGTACATGCACAAGGTAAGAGACACACGTTTTCAGCTGCTGTACATTGCTTTCATTCTCCACTGACGTCTTACACCTTCTCACCTTCTGTCCCTCTCTCTCTCTTCCTCCCCCTCCCTCTGTAGGACCTCCAGTACAGATCTCGTATTCCCACTAAGGACCCTCTCTCTCTCTTCCTCCCTCTGTAGGACCTCCAGTACAGATCTCGTATTCCCACTAAGGACCCTTTCTCTCTTCCTCCCCCTCCCTCTGTAGGACCTCCAGTACAGATCTCGTATTCCCACTAAGGACCCTCTCTCTCTCTTCCTCCCCCTCCCTCTGTAGGACCTCCAGTACAGATCTCGTATTCCCACTAAGGACCCTTTCTCTCTTCCTCCCCCTCCCTCTGTAGGACCTCCAGTACAGATCTCGTATTCCCACTAAGGACCCTCTCTCTCTCTTCCTCCCCCCCTCCCTCTGTAGGACCTCCAGTACAGATCTCGTATTCCCACTAAGGACCCTCTCTCTCTCTTCCTCCCCCCTCCCTCTGTAGGACCTCCAGTACAGATCTCGTATTCCCACTAAGGACCCTCTTTCTCTCTTCCTCCCCCCTCCCTCTGTAGGACCTCCAGTACAGATCTCGTATTCCCACTAAGGACCCTCTCTCTCTCTTCCTCCCCCCCTCCCTCTGTAGGACCTCCAGTACAGATCTCGTATTCCCACTAAGGACCCTCTCTCTCTCTTCCTCCCCCTCCCTCTGTAGGACCTCCAGTACAGATCTCGTATTCCCACTAAGGACCCTCTCTCTCTCTTCCTCCCCCTCCCTCTGTAGGACCTCCAGTACAGATCTCGTATTCCCACTAAGGACCCTCTCTCTCTCTTCCTCCCCCCCTCCCTCTGTAGGACCTCCAGTACAGATCTCGTATTCCCACTAAGGACCCTCTCTCTCTCTTCCTCCCCCCCTCCCTCTGTAGGACCTCCAGTACAGATCTCGTATTCCCACTAAGGACCCTCTCTCTCTCTTCCTCCCCCCTCCCTCTGTAGGACCTCCAGTACAGATCTCGTATTCCCACTAAGGACCCTCTCTCTCTCTTCCTCCCCCCTCCCTCTGTAGGACCTCCAGTACAGATCTCGTATTCCCACTAAGGACCCTCTCTCTCTCTTCCTCCCCCCCTCCCTCTGTAGGACCTCCAGTACAGATCTCGTATTCCCACTAAGGACCCTCTCTCTCTCTTCCTCCCCCTCCCTCTGTAGGACCTCCAGTACAGATCTCGTATTCCCACTAAGGACCCTCTCTCTCTCTTCCTCCCCCTCCCTCTGTAGGACCTCCAGTACAGATCTCGTATTCCCACTAAGGACCCTCTCTCTCTTCCTCCCCCTCCCTCTGTAGGACCTCCAGTACAGATCTCGTATTCCCACTAAGGACCCTCTCTCTCTCTTCCTCCCCCCCTCCCTCTGTAGGACCTCCAGTACAGATCTCGTATTCCCACTAAGGACCCTCTCCTGAAGGAAGCCAGTCTGTTGGCCCTGCCAGTCGTAGTGTCTCTCATCAACCTCCTGCTCCCTGGCATCTTCAACGCTACTGCCTGGATGGAGGAGTACGACTCGCCCAGCGTAAACACATACATCGCCATCAGCAGGTAGGGGGGTGGACCTGCAGTCCACAAACTGTGTGTGTGTGAGCACTATGACTCACCCTGCGTTCACACATACATCGCCATCTGCAGGTAGAGGGGTGGATGTGCGCCCTACAGACTTAATGAAGTTGATGGAGAGTTTATGGAAATCAAGAGTCTTGCTAGTTGACAGAAGTGTGTGTGTGTCTGTGTGCTAAACATGTAAAACATCTATTCTATTTGTGTGTTTCAGGAACCTGATGTTGAAAGTGAGCGTGCTGGTAGTGCTGTGCTTCCATTGGCTGGGCCGGATCGCTTCTGACCCCCACAGCATCGGCCTGCAGGTGAGAGGAACATTCCCGTTCCAGTATTCCGCTTCTGTCCCAACATTCCCATTCTGTTCCCATTCTGTCCCAACATTCCCATTCTGTCCCAACATTCCCATTCTGTTCCCATTCTGTCCCAACATTCCCATTCTGTCCCAACATCCCCATTCTGTCCCAACAATTCCATTCTGTCCCAACATCCCCATTCTGTCCCAACATCCCCATTCTGTCCCAACAATTCCATTCTGTCCCAACATCCCCATTCTGTCCCAACATCCCCATTCTGTTCCCATTCTGTCCCAACATCCCCATTCTGTTCCCATTCTGTCCCAACGTTCCCATTCTGTCCCAACATTCCCATTCTGTCCCAACGTTCCCATTCTGTTCCCATTCTGTCCCAACGTTCCCATTCTGTTCCCATTCTGTCCCAACGTTCCCATTCTGTTCCCATTCTGTCCCAACGTTCCCATTCTGTTCCCATTCTGTCCCAACGTTCCCATTCTGTTCCCATTCTGTCCCAACATTCCCATTCTGTTCCCATTCTGTCCCAACGTTCCCATTCTGTTCCCATTCTGTCCCAACGTTCCCATTCTGTCCCAACGTTCCATTTACAGCATTATGTACTCAAAATGAAATCTGTGCTGCTGTTATGACTGGCGTCTCATGTGTTGTTGATATTGATGTTAATGTTGTTGATGTAGTTTGTTGTGGTGTTGTTGTCAGTGCTGGGAGAGTTTTGTAGGACAAGAGCTGTACCGCTTCCTCCTCATGGACTTCATCTTCACCATACTGGACACCTTCTTTGGAGAGTTCCTCTGGAGGTGGGTCTGTCTGTCTGTGTGTGTCTGTCTCTCTCTGTCTTTCTGTCTCTCTTTCTCATATTCTTGCTTCATAAACTCTCAACTTGTCTAACGTGGCATACAATCTCTATTGCTTTTTTCCCATTCTCAATCCTTTATCCTCATCTTCTTATCTCTCTCTTTCCTCCTCCCTTTCCCTCCCCTCCTCCTCCCCTCCCTCCCTCCCTCCCTCCCTCCCTCCCTCCCTCTCCTCCCTCACCTCCCTCCTTTCCCTCTCTTTCCTCTCTCTTTGCCTCTTTCCTTTCCTTCTCTCTCTTTCTTCTCCTCTCTCTCCTCTCTCTCTCTCTCTCTCTCTCCTCCTCTCCCTCTCCCTCCCTCCCTCCCCCCTGCAGGTTGTTTTCTCAGAGGGTGTTGAAGAGGAAAAGAAAGCCTGTGTTTGACATCTCCAGGAACGTGTTGGAACTCATCTACGGACAGACGCTGGCCTGGTATAAACTCTAACCCTGGTCTAAACCCTGTACCTAGTCTAAACCCTGTACCTAGTCTAAACCTCTGCACCTAGTCTAAACCCTGCACCTAGTCTCAAACCCTGCACCTAGTCTAAACCCTGTACCTAGCCTCAACCCTGCACCTAGTCTAAACTCCTGCACCTAGTCTAAACCCTGCACCTAGTCTAAACCCTGCACCTAGTCTAAACCCTGCAACTAGTCTAAACCCTGCACCTAGTCCCAAACTCCTGCACCTAGTCTAAACTCCTGCACCTAGCCTCAACCCCCACTCTAGTTTTAACCCTGCACCTAGCCTTAACCCTGCACCCTAGCCTTAACCCTGCACCTAGCTCTCAACCCTGCACCTAGCCTCAACCCTGCACCTAGCCTTAACCCTGCACCTAGCCTCAACCCTGCACCTAGTCTAAACCCTGCACCTAGTCTAAACCCCTGCACCTAGTCTAAACCCTGTACCTAGCCTCAACCCTGCACCTAGTCTAAACCCTGCACCTAGTCTAAACCCTGCACCTAGTCTAAAACCCCTGCAACTAGTCTAAACCCTGCACCTAGTCTAAACCCTGCACCTAGTCTAAACCCTGCACCTAGTCTAAAACCCTGCAACTAGTCTAAACTCCTGCACCTAGTCTAAACCCTGCACCTAGTCTAAACCCTCTGCACCTAGTCTAAACCCTGCAACCTGCCTAAACCCTGCACCTAGTCTAAACCCTGCACCTAGTCTAAACCCTGCACCTAGTCTAAACCCTGCACCTAGTCTAAACCCTGTACCTAGTCTAAACCCTGCACCTAGTCTAAACCCTGCACCTAGTCTAAACCCTGCACCTAGTCTAAACCCTGCAACTAGTCTAAACCCTGCACCTAGTCTAAACCCTGCACCTAGTCTAAACCCTGCACCTAGTCTAAACCCTGTACCTAGTCTAAACCCTGTACCTAGTCTAAACCCTGCACCTAGTCTAAACTCCTGCACCTAGTCTAAACCCTGCACCTAGTCTAAACCCTGCAACTAGTCTAAACCCTGCACCTAGTCTAAACCCTGCACCTAGTCTAAACCCTGCACCTAGTCTAAACCCTGCAACTAGTCTAAACCCTGCACCTAGTCTAAACCCCCACCTAGTCTAAACCCTGCACCTAGTCTAAACCCTGCAACTAGTCTAAACCCTGCACCTAGTCTAAACCCTGCACCTAGTCTAAACCCTGCACCTAGTCTAAACCCTGCAACTCGTCTAAACCCTGCACCTAGTCTAAACCCCTGCACCTAGTCTAAACCCTGCACCTAGTCTAAACCCTGCAACTAGTCTAAACCCTGCACCTAGTCTAAACCCTGCACCTAGTCTAAAACCCTGCACCTAGTCTAAACCCTGCAACTAGTCTAAACCCTGCAACTAGTCTAAACCCTGCAACTAGTCTAAACCCTGCACCTAGTCTAAACCCTGTACCTAGTCTAAACCCTGCACCTAGTCTAAACCCTGTACCTAGTCTAAACTCCTGCACCTAGTCAAACTCCTGCACCTAGTCTAAACCCTGCACCTAGTCTAAACCCTGCACCTAGTCTAAACCCTGTACCTAGCCTCAACCCTGCACCTAGCTCCTCAAACCTGCACCTAGCCCTCAACCCTGCAACTAGCCTTAACCCTGCACTCCCTTAACCCTGCACCTAGCCTTAACCCTGCACCTAGCCTCAATCCTGCACCTAGCCTCAACCCCACCTAGTCTAAACCCTGCAACTAGTCTAAACCCTGCAACTAGTCTAAACCCTGCACCTAGTCTAAACCCTGCACCTAGTCTAAACTCCTGTACCTAGTCTAAACCCTGTACCTAGTCTAAACCCTGCACCTAGTCTAAACCCTGCACCTAGTCTAAACCCTGCACCTAGTCTAAACCCTGCACCTAGTCTCAAACCCTGTACCTAGTCTAAAACCCTGTACCTAGTCTAAACCCTGCACCTAGTCTAAACCCTGCACCTAGTCTAAACCCTGCACCTAGTCTAAACCCTGTACCTAGCCTCAACCCTGCACCTAGCCTCAAACCTGCACTCTAGCTCTCAACCCTGCAACTAGCCTTAACTCCTGCACCTAGCCTCAACTCCTGCACCTAGCCTCAACCCTGCACCTAGCCTCAACCCTGCAACTAGCCTTAACCCTGCACCTAGCCCTTAACCCCTGCACCTAGCCTTAACCCTGCACCTAGCCTTAACCCTGCACCTAGCCTTAACCCTGCACTCTAGCCTCAACTCCTGCACCTAGCCCTCAACCCTGCACCTAGCCTTAACCCTGCACCTAGCCTCAACCCTGCACCTAGTCTAAACTCCTGCACCTAGTCTAAACCCTGCACCTATTCAAACCCTGTACCTAGCCTCAACCCTGCACCTAGTCTAAACCCTGCACCTAGTCTAAACCCCTGCACCTAGTCTAAACTCCCTGCACCTAGTCTAAACCCTGCACCTAGTCTAAACCCTGCACCTAGTCTAAACCCTGCACCTAGTCTAAACCTCCTGCACCTAGTCTAAACCCTGCACCTAGTCTAAACCCTGCACCTAGTCTAAACCCTGCACCTAGTCTAAACCCTGCAACTAGTCTAAACCCTGCACCTATTCAAACCTGCAACTAGTCTAAACCCTGCAACTAGTCTAAACCCTGCAACTAGTCTAAACCCTGCAACTAGTCTAAACCCTGCACCTAGTCTAAACCCTGCACCTAGTCTAAACCCTGCACCTAGTCTAAACTCCTGTACCTAGCCTCAACCTCACCTAGCCTCAAACCTGCACCTAGCCTCTTCAACCCTGCAACTAGCCTTAACCCTGCACCTAGCCTCAACCCTGCACCTAGCCTCAACCCTGCACCTAGCCTCAACCCTGCAACTAGCCTTAACCCTGCACCTAGCCTTAACCCTACCTAGCCTTAACCCTGCACCTAGCCTTAACCCTGCACTCTAGCCTTAACTCCTGCACCTAGCCTCAACCCTGTACCTAGCCTCAACCCTGCACCTAGCCTCAACCCTGCACCTAGCCTCAACCCTGTACTCTAGCCTCAACCTCACCCCAGCCTTAACCCTGCACCTAGCCTCAACTCCTGTACCTAGCCTCAACTCCTGCACCTAGCCCCAACCCTGCACCTAGCTTCAACCCTGTACCTAGCCTCAACCCTGCACCTAGCCTCTCAAACCTGCACCTAGCCTCAACCCTGCACCTAGCCTTAACCCTGCACTCAGCCTCAACCCTGCACTCTTAGCTCTCAAACCTGCACTCTAGCTCCTCAACCCTGCAACTAGCCTTAACCCTGCACCTCAGCCTTAACCCTGCACCTAGCCTTAACCCTGCACCTAGCCTTAACCCTGCACCTAGCCTTAACCCTGCACCTAGCCTCAAACCCTGCACCTAGCCTCAACCCTGCACCTAGTCTAAACCCTGCAACTAGTCTAAACCCTGCAACTAGTCTAAACCCTGCACCTAGTCTAAACCCTGCACCTAGTCTAAACCCTGCACCTAGTCTAAACCCTGTACCTAGTCTAAACCCTGCACCTAGTCTAAACCCTGCACCTAGTCTAAACCCTGCACCTAGTCTAAACCCTGTACCTAGTCTAAACCCTGTACCTAGTCTAAACCCTGAACCTAGTCTAAACCCTGCACCTAGTCTAAACCCTGCACCTAGTCTAAACCCTGTACCTAGCCTCAACCCTGCACCTAGCCTCAAACCTGCACCTAGCCTCAACCCTGCAACTAGCCTTAACCCTGCACCTAGCCTCAACCCTGCACCTAGCCTCAACCCTGCACCTATTCCTCAACCCTGCAACTAGCTGAACCCTGCACCTAGCCTTAACTCCTGCACCCTAGCCTTAACCCTGCACCTAGCCTTAACCCTGCACCTAGCCTTAACTCCTGCACCTAGCCTTAACTCCTGCACCTAGCCTCAACCCTGCACTCTAGCCTCAACCCTGCACCTAGCCTTAACCCTGCACCTAGCCTCAACCTGCACCCAGTTCAAACCCCAGACCTAGTCTAACCCTGTGACCTAGTCTAAACCCTGTACCTAGCCTCAACCCTGCACCTAGTCTAAACCCTGCACCTAGTCTAAACCCTGCACCTAGTCTAAACCCCTGCACCTAGTCTAAACCCTGCAACTAGTCTAAACCCTGCACCTAGTCTAAAACCCTGCACCTAGTCTAAAACCCTGCAACTAGTCTAAACCCTGCACCTAGTCTAAAACCCCTGCACCTAGTCTAAACCCTGCAACTAGTCTAAACCCTGCACCTAGTTCAAACCCTGCACCTAGTCTAAACCCTGCACCTAGTCTAAACCCTGCAACTAGTCTAAACCCTGCACCTAGTCTAAACCCTGCACCTAGTCTAAACCCTGCACCTAGTCTAAACCCTGCACCTAGTCTAAACCCTGCACCTAGTCTAAACCCTGCACCTAGTCTAAACCCTGCACCTAGTCTAAACCCTGCACCTAGTCTAAACCCTGCACCTAGTCTAAACCCTGCACCTAGTCTAAACCCTGCAACCTAGTCTAAACCCTGCACCTAGTCTAAACCCTGCACCTAGTCTAAACCCTGTACCTAGTCTAAACCCTGTACCTAGTCTAAACCCTGCACCTAGTCTAAACCCTGCACCTAGTCTAAACCCTGTACCTAGCCTCAACCCTGCACCTAGCCTCAAACCTGCACCTAGCCTCAACCCTGCAACTAGCCTTAACCCTGCACCTAGCCTCAACCCTGCACCTAGCTCTCAACCCTGCACCTAGCCTTAACCCTGCACCTAGCCTTAACCCTGCACCTAGCCTTAACCCTGCACCTAGCCTTAACCCTGCACCTAGCCTTAACCCTGCACCTAGCCTTAACCCTGCACCTAGCCTCAACCCTGTACCTAGCCTCAACCCTGCACCTAGCCTCAACCCTGCACCTAGCCTCAACCCTGTACCTAGCCTCAACCCTGCACCTAGCCTTAACTCCTGCACCTAGCCTCAACCCTGTACCTAGCCTCAACCCTGCACCTAGCCTTAACCCTGCACCTAGCTTCAACCCTGTACCTAGCCTCAACCCTGCACCTAGCCTCAAACCTGCACCTAGCCTCAACCCTGCACCTAGCCTTAACCCTGCACCTAGCCTCTAACCCTGCACCTAGCCTCAACCCTGCACCTAGCCTCAACCCTGCACCTAGCCTTAACCCTGCACCTAGCCTTAACCCTGCACCTAGCCTCAACCCTGCACCTAGCCTTAACCCTGCACCTAGCCTTAACCCTGCACCTAGCCTTAACCCTGCACCTAGCCTCAACCC